>NC_056746.1:263095708-263318208 GCF_019279795.1 Protopterus annectens | reverse complement strand
TAAGTGTGCGATAGTGACGGAATATATGTTTAAGGTGGTTAAGTGAGTTAGGGTTAGGGTGCAGGTAGGGTGTGTGCGATAGTGACGGACTGTGGGTTTAGGGGTGGGTTAAGTGAGTTAGGGTTAGGGTCTTGGTAGGGTAAGTGTGCTTGTGTCGGACCTTAGGGTTAGGGTTTGGGTTAAGTTTAGTGCATGTATGGTTGTGTGTATTGTCAGTATTGTGTGTTGTCGGTCTTTTGGTGTCAGTGATTTGTGTTTCAGCATTGTATGCTTTGTAAATTGTAGGGGATCCATATATATATATAAGTATATATATATATATATATATATATATATATATATATATATCTGATATATATATATATATATATATATATATATATATATATATATATATATATATATATATATATATATATATATATATATATATATATATTTAAATCCATGTGGGTGTATGGGATTTATGGCCTTAATCTTACTTATCTGTTGCTATGATGGCTTAGTGGTTAACTACTGTGACTATAGTGTATAGGGTCCTGGGTTTGAGCCTTGCTGAGGCAGTTTATTTTGTTGCTGGGCGGAACTTGGGCTATTGGATCCAGAGTAATTAAGGCACTTTAAAGTGGTTGTAAGCGGGTTTGCGCGGGTTTCCACGATGGTAAGCACTGCTAACCTCCGGTTACAGTTTCATACACTCATTAGCTTCTACTTTGCTTACTCTGTATGGGCAATGCTTACCCCCGTGCAAACGCACTTGGACACGCTTACCGCTGCTTATTTGTGCTTAGACCTGCTTACTTGTGCCTTATTCATTATCACACTAACATTTCACATATGCATTTCATGCAGTACTCCAGTTCACATTTAATTGTTATTCTGCAGGTTATACGGCAAAACAATGTAAAATTATGTTCATATACAGATTTCCCATGGAAAATTATTTGTGCTGCAGTGAGAATCAAACTGGGAATGCCTGTTCATTAGGCGGATGCTCTAACCACTTCATTATTGCTGTGCTGCTTCATTTGCCTATATATTCCTTGCTATCCTCTTCAGCCTTTTCAGCTGCTTTAACCGTAGCTAGGCGATGTGCAAACCCGCGCGCCTACAGTTAGCTGTACTCAGGGGTTTAAAAAAAATAAATAATAGGGTTTCTTTATTTTATTTGACAGTACTGTTGCTGTTGAAAACATGGGGACTGTTGATGGGGATATGCGGACACTTGTGAGCTATCTCACTCATTTATTTGCACATTCTTCTGTTCTACTTTGCAGGGGCGTGTTTATTCTGAGAGCTCTGCTCTCGGACATGCCCCCTGCACTTGTCCACACTCCGTGTAGCATTAAAAGTTCCGGCAGCGCGCCTTCATTAATATGCATGGTGCGCTGCTGTCCTCCTCTTCAACTGCTGCTTCCATGCAGGACTAGATTAGTCCTGCATGGAAGATTAGTAAATCCGGGGGGTGTATCTCTGCAGTAGAGGTGTTAATACTCTTAACCTGGTCCGTACCAAGTTATTTCCTGCCTGTAACCCTCACCTCATCTCTCCAGTCTTCATTAAATCAATCCACAAATCAGCCATATTCTCTCTCATGCCTATTAGTATCACCCCACTACCAAATGATAGCATCTTTAAGGAGTTATTTTTTGCAAATAATGATTATTCAAATGTTATAATCATCAATAAAGGTAATTATTTACAACAATTTACAATTATGCTAGTTATATTACATTTTGTATTATCTTAAAACATATATAACAAGCTTACTAAACTTAATATTATCAGTTTTGTGTAAAATATTGTATTTATGTAATGACCTAAGAAACTTTGCCAATGATTTTAATATGAAGTAGTATTTTAGATTGTATTCGAATTTTATAGCAAAGATGAATGATTAAATTTAAAAATTCTTGAAAATATGGAGCATTATTCTTTTTCCAGTTTCTGATAACAAATTTCCTATCAACAGCTAATATTGTCCACTATAATGTATATTGTTCTTTGTAAATTCATACTAGGATTGAAGCATTAAATAGTATTATTATTTTAGAAATGTATAAATTATCTCAACAGAGTGCTTTTATGAACAGTTGAATTTTAACCAGAATTCATTTAAAACTTCACATATAAAAATATGTTCCAAACAGCTTGGCACATTTTTTAAACAATCAGCATTTATTTTCTGTTTTTTTTTTTTTTATTGATTGTGTTCAATTTATGAAGAGTAATTATGGGTCTATTAAGAAACTTTCAAATGAAGGTTTTCCAAAACAACGAAGAGGTGGTCAGTTTTTTTTTATTTTATAATTAGTTTTTCATTGTCTTTGTTATAATTAGGAAATTCCATGTGTTGCATAAAATAAAAGTATTCCCATATATTTTATTGATGTTTAATAAAACCAACATATATATATATATATATATATATATATATATATATATATATATAACATGGACATATGGGAATTTAAGTCTGTTTTCCATGAAATAATCAAATATAAGTACTCTGACAAAGGAAGATAAGATTCCCTACCTTGCAATTACATCTCTTTAATCTTTTCTTGTTGGTGATGTCATTAGAATCCAATTCATTTATATGAATAAGTGCATCTGCTGAGTAAATTACAAGAAACTGTCCAACCAATGTAAAAATGCTTATTCCTTAAGATTTTGTGCAGGTTAGAACTTTGCATGAATCCTGGTGTGAAAGCTATTGGGATATTGAAAATAGTCAACATTTAATGCCATACAGCGCAGAATGGGAAATTTACCATTCTCTTCACTGACGTGTGATCTTCAAGTTGGTATATTTAATTAGCAGGGGGTGTGGGGGTGCATTGGGGTGTCCCCTACATAAACATAAAAAACTGGTTTTATGTTTTTTTGTAACTGAAGTTTCGAACTTTCAAAACTTCAGTGTTATGGTTTCGACCATATGAAGCTCGAAGTTTTGAGAGATCAAGCTTCCAAAGTATGTATATATACATATATATATATATATATATATATATATATATATATATAGCTGCGGCAGGGCTAGCTACCTGGTGGTATAAAACTTGGCTTTGGATGATTGTCACTTTTGAAGTGACACCCCTGTCCCATATGCAAAAATGGAAGACGGGATTGTTGATGGATGGATGTATATATATATATATATATATATATATATATATATATATATGTGTGTGTGTGTGTGTGTGTGTGTGTGTGTGTGTGTGTGTGTGTGTATACCTATATATATATATATATATATATATATATATATGTATATAAAATCAGTTACGTGTGTAATATATTATTTACATAATTGGATTTTGTTGGATTAAAATAATATCTTCTTAACACTTCAACATCAGAAACTCCTATTCCCTGACTTTCAATATTGTAATACAGTTCCCAAAACCTTTTCTTGGTTTGTTAGGATAACATAAGACATTTGAAAATAATGCATTTCTATTTTTGGTATTATTAGTATTAAAGCCATATACTGAATCTTTGGTAATTACCAATCTTTATGGACATATCCAGGACAGCCTTTTTTTCCTTGTAGAAGACCCAGATTCCCCAAAATCCTCTGCAGATGGACCCAACTGAAAGAGCTGCTGCATTCACCTCTGACTTTTACCAGTAGCTCAACAGGTGCATCCAAAATTCAGTACCCATCTGCCCTAAATATAAGGGTAAAATCAGGAATAAATCTCTTTTGTGGGGCTCCCATTTTAATAAATTGTATAACAAAAGAAATAAAATAATGAAAAGTTGCAGAAATTCCCTATTTACTACTTCAAAGTCACACTAAAATATGCTGACAAGGAATTTAAGAGCACAAGTAGAAAATGTAAAGTGAAACATGAGCTTCAACTTGCTGCATATACCAAAGGAAACTGGAAATATTTCAACT
This sequence comes from Protopterus annectens, assembly GCF_019279795.1. Lineage (NCBI taxonomy): Eukaryota > Metazoa > Chordata > Ceratodontiformes > Protopteridae > Protopterus > Protopterus annectens. The sequence continues at coordinate 263,314,301 of NC_056746.1, read as the reverse complement.
ATGTGAGGAAATTAAGGAACGATATCTAACAAATGACAATGTGATCCTAAGGATATAGTCAATATGTTTGGCAGACAAACTGAGTGCTGACTTTACTCCACCTACCTACATTGTTGCCCTCGCTATGCCAGAAAATTTAGTTTCCAGTGAAATCATTTTGGGCAAGTCATACAATCCCTGTCAGTGGGTACAAATAATATGCCCAGGGGACAAGGAATACAATTCTGTATTCTTACCAGTGCCAAGTGTGCACTGTCTGAACCACTACATAATCTGCTTGACCTCAGCCTATCCACAGGCTTTGTGCTTGGTGTGTGGAAAGCAGCCAGTGTGACTCTTCTGCACAAGGGTGGACAATCTATGTAGCCAGGTAATTGTGGCCACATCAACCTCATCAGCCATATATACAAAACCATGGAATATATGATAGCAGATCTCATTTATGTGGATATATGAAACCTAACTGATCTAGACACCGATCAGTTTAGTTTTGTAAAGGGGGGGGGGTCCTGTTTCTTTGAAAAGGTTACAGAGGCTGTGAGCAGTAATCATCCAGTGAATTTTGCTTATCTCAACCTGGCCAAGGCTTTTGACACTATCCTCCCATGCTAGTAGAATTGAAAAATTAGACAAGCAATGTAAACACCTATGTTGTTCATCAGACTGCACATTGGTTAACCAAAAGACCCCACTTTGTGAATGTTGGTGGTATCCTCTCTGAATGTAAACTGTAACTAGTAGTGTACCACAGGAATTGGTGCTGAGTCCCCTCCAATTTGGAATTTATTTTGCAGACATCCAAGCCAAGCCAATATGCCAGAAGTGCTGTTGACCAAGTTTGCTGATGGCTGCTATATAGCAAGCTGGTCAGTATTATCCACTTACCCACAGACAGTAAACAGGTCCTGAAAGGGGTCGAATATGCACACAGCTAGTGACATTCAGCAATAAGCTACACCCAGCTAATACATTATAAATGGTACTCCTCTTCAAACAGGCACAGTCATAAGATACCCAGGTACTCAAGTGGACAACTATGTCTCATTTGATCATGATGATTCCATCATAGCCAGAAATCTGTCTCAGTTTATTTTCAGTGGAATATTTTCAAGATCCAAATAAGTCATCATAATTCTTCCCTTAACACACCAATCACTGAGTACAATGTTCCCTTTAATATGAACAAATGTAAGCATATCGTTCATTTGGAAAGCCCACAAAGATTTATAACTAAGAAAATGAAAGGCCTTAAATTCTTCACTTCTCCTGACTGATTAGTATAACTTTTCTTTTACTCAGTGGTTTACCAGCTACTCCAGGGTGACTCATGTCACATTTTTGAGCCATGAAAGACTCAATCGTATTTTCCCTCCTATTTCTTTGCAAAATCAGTAGTTCTCTAAACACTCATACTAAGAACCTAAGCCTACAGCAACAAATTATCAAGACTCACTGGAAGGACTGTAGTCTAACCCAGTGCATTCATAGCCTATAGAATAAGTTGCAACTACAGATCAAGCAAAATGCTGCCTTCACTACCTTTAAGGCTAGTCTTGATGACTGTAAGGGAAGACACCACTTTAAACCAAGCTAATCTTGTATACCCCTGCTCAGTTTGGGAGATGAGCAATATTAAGTGCAAGGAAAGAACTTTTAAATTTGTCCACTTAATAGCGTGGCCAAACATCTTCTGGTCCCACATGATTTCTTACCTAGTATTGTTCCTATAATGATGGGTTTTCAAACTGTGTCACCCATAGAACGAATCAAGGAGGATGCATGCACTGCTAATACCAGTGGACACAATGGTATTTGTTGCGTTAACTATCCTAACTAAACAGACCTTTCAGCAACATACAGTCTCACACTAGGAATAGTGCAGATGTCAGCATCATGCATCCTATGCAATTTCCTCAACATCATGCTTGTTGTTTTTGCATTGGAAACTGCCTTAAGACTGAACTTTATAACTATTAGCTAGATAACCACAAACAGTGTAAGATAAGATAATATCTTTGTTCCTATTATTTCAAAGGTTGTAACTTAGTTAATGAAGTGTTAAATGGAGATAACTGTATAGATGACTGCCTGACACCCTTAAAACAAAAACACTACTCTACTATTCCATTTTTTTTAGAAAATGCTTTGTGTTAACTAATGTGCACTGCCCAAGTTAGTTTCACCATACATTTATTTCTCTTCAGTGCTAGCTTAATTGTAAAAAGAATACTTTTGGTAATACCTGCTGCCCTGTGAATGTGATGTATGTTTCCTGAAGTCTTTTTTAGCCAGTGACTTAATCTCATCCCCAGGTGCTATCCCCTTCAAACTACATCCTGAAAGGCTTGCAATACTAGAAGGACGCCACCCTGCAGAATTCCAAACTGAAAGTTACTTTTGAATAGTCAAACTACAAAATAAAGTTTGCTAGGGTTAATACATTTAAATTCACTCTGTGTATTATTATATGCTGAACTGGGTCTACAACACTAATTGGCTATCCCTTACATTTAATCTAATCCCCTAAACCTTTTAAATATTGACTACATCCCTGTAGCTTACACTAAGTGACTCCTGGTGGCTACAAACCAAACATTTCTTCCTCTAACACAAAAAGTGGGTTATACATGCTAAAAATATAGATTCTAAGCCCCTAAAGATAGCATTTCTAACCCCTAAAATGCTAAAACTGTTTTACATTAAAAACCTAAGAAATAAAAAGCTTACTGTAAACCCCTTTTCTATTTACCTTACAGTTACAGGCTCTAAGAAACCTTGTGGTCTGGCTAAGCCCCGCTCCACTCACCCTGTCTGAGCTCAGGCTCCTTCTGCACCCCACCCTGCCCCCAATTCCCACCTGCCCCCAGTAGTGCTAAATTTATAGCCACAAAACCACACCCCAACTATCAGAACCAATCAGCTTTATCTATCTCATTTATAAGTCCGCCCCTTCCTCCACTACCTCTTTTATCATCCTTATCCTTTCTGGTGATAATCCAGCTAAGGAATATAGTTACTGTAACCCACAAACTCACCACCCTATAATATGTTACTATTTTCTTTGCTACCCCTTATGCTTATTCCATATCTCCTCATCTTCTATGAAAACCAGTACTATCTAGGATTTCATTACCCAAATGCCAACCCATCACCCCAGTACTATCTAATATGACAATTCACCTAACAAGCTGCCCTACGTCTAACCCCTTAACCTGTACAAACTATCAACCTACTACTGCCAGATATATTAGCTCCAAATCCAAACACTACCAACAACTAATAAATAAATTCCTGAAGCTTATTATTAGTTTACACTATAACCTCACAATGGATGATGACATCCACCCAAACCCTGGCCCATCCAATCTTGATAAAATTACCTCCTGTACTAGTAACCTACCAGTAAACCTTCAATCAATAGGCCCCCTAACTCTCTCCTGCCCTGTCACCTAAACATTAGAAGCATAAATAACAAGGTACATGAACTGCATGCACTCCTGGCTGTTCACTCCCCCAACATACTCTGTCTAACTGAAACCTGGCTAAAACCAGCAACTTCAGACAATGAAGTGCTAACATCTGGGTATAACTTACCCAGGCTAGGTCGTGCTCCCAGGAAGGGAGGCGGGGTAGCTGTACTCTATAAATCTACTCTAAATGTTACTATTGATGCTATGCAACCACCCCAAGTTAATAACACAGAGATTCTTTCTACCAAATTGCAAATAAATAAAAATAAATGTATGTATGTATGTATGTATGTGTGTGTGTATATATATATATATATATATATATATATATATATATTATCTGTATGTACATGTACATTCTCCCAAAGAATAACGTAACTACCCTAGAAGATATCCTCCACTGGTTATCTAGTACCTACCACCAAGAAACCATAGTACATGGAGATTTTAACATAGACTGGAACAGCTGTTCCTAAGAATCTCCGAACACCCATGTAAACCTATGTGCGTTCACACAGATCATATCCACCCGTACCAGGATAGGTAAACCTAATCATAAAGAAATGATACTAGATTGGATACTTATCCATAGTCATCTCCAATTATACATGTGTGGGTACATGTGTGAGATGCACATGTTTTTATGTAGGAAACTGCTCAAGACGACTGAAAGATCAAATAATAGAGCACAAGTCAGATATAAGGAGGAATGTAATAACAAATGCTCTGGCTAGACATATAAATGAGCATGGCAATACACATGCCTTTAAATTTAAGGTATTGGAAGTTATTCAAAGAAATATAAGAGGATGGGATATAAATAATAAACTAGACATTGCTGAGTGTGGGTGGATTACTAGATTAGATGCTGACAAGTTTCCCGGTTTAAATAATATGATAACTATAAAACCATATTTAGTGGAGAAGCAAATGCAATATAAATGACATAGGAGTATGTCTTTTTAAAATGTTTACTTTAATAACAAATTCCTTGCTATCCTAGATTTTCATGCCCCCGCTCGCTCCATTAGAACAAAAACAAAAGTTGCATCGTGGCTTTCTAAAGACACCAAATCAAAAATCACCCCCAGAAACAAAGTATGGGCTTTATGGCGTACTACCAAAGTCACTCTAGATCAAATTAAATATCAGCAGCTAAGGAATGAGACTAAAAAACCTATTTTACTAGATAAAAAAAAACTACCACTGTAATCTTCAACAAAAAAATCAAAGCAACCCTCAGAAGTTCTGGGCAGGTATAAATAAATTATTACTCCCAGGACAAACCACCACTCCAACCCCCGCAGCCTCTATTGACAAACCACCTGTGGAAGTCTCAAACACCTTCAGTAGTTTCTTCACTGAGATTATCCAAGCCCTAGTGAGCCAGCTACCTTCAAGCTGCCCTGGCTCAGAGTCCGCCACTCCTAGTACCCAACTCTCCTTTAGCTTTCAACCAGTTGCTACATCACTTATCCATGCCCTAATCAAAAAATTAAAACCCACCACACTATCAGCTGATCTTCTCCCCACTAAGTATCTACAAAAAGCTGCAGATGCCATAGCATACCCCATCTCCATACTAATTAATCGAACAATAGCATAAGCCACCACCCCCTCCATCTGGAAAATATCCCATGTGATACCACTCCACAAAGGCGGCAGCTCCACTGAACTGTCGCATTTCAGACCAATAACTATACTGTCAACACTGGCTAAAATCATGGAAAAATGTATCCATAAACAACTGCTACACCACTTAATTCAGAACAATCTCTTGGCAAACTCTCAGCATGGCATCAGGCCTCATCACAGTACCACCTCAGCCCTCCTAGCCTTCTCTAACGCCATAAACTATAACCGTAACAATAATAAATTATCCTCAGCCCTCTTCTTGGATCTCTCCAAGGCTTTTGATATGGTTGATCACCAGCTACTAATCCACACCCTGAAAACAATTTGCTTAGATAATAAAGCTCTTCAATGGCTCCAGTCTTATCTGAGTGGTAGACAACAGGCTGTCCTCTGGTAGAGCAAACTATCTAACCTCCTACCTGATACGCTGGGCGTCCCCCAGGGTTCTATACTAGGGCCTCTTCTGTTTTCCATTTTCATTAATGACCTACTCCACGGTCATCCCAAATGCTAACTGTATTCAATATGCAGATGACTCCACTCTGATTTGCTCTGCTACATCCCAGTCAGATCTGTGGACATCAATCCAGAAAACTTTTAACATAGTTGAAAACTGGCTTTCTGATCATCGTCTGATCTTAAATCCCAATAAAACAAAGTTGCTACTCTTCTCGCCTACTCATAGGTCCACTGCATTATCCTTTTCCATAAAATCTAACAATGGCACCACAATCCCCCCAGACACCTATACAAAACTCCTAGGTGTTATTATTTGATATGCATGTCAACAAAACTATCAAAACCATTGATAAATGCTCGACTCTTCTCTACGCATCCCCTTTACTCACCAACTTAAGCAAATCTGATCTTAAACTTTCTAGCTGCTACAATCACATTGCCGGATTTGCCACAATGATGCCCTTCAGGACACACCACTGCAACAACCTAAACTATCTTGGGTGCTTAGAACTGCCCAGCCTAATTCAGTACAACCAACTTATAGTGGTACATAAAGTACTTAACCAACCTGACAATACACCTGCACTTAAAAACATTATTAACCCCTACAACAATCTCAGACCTCTTCGCTCTTCCAATAGACTGCTACTTCAAACTGTCAAAACTAATAATTCAGCTGGTGTCTCTCTGTTTGCCAACTCTGTAGGTAGAACTTGGAACTCTCTCCCTGCTGACATCACCCTAGAATCCACCCTGAGTCAATTTAACAAAAGACTCAAACAGTATTTGAAACTAGCTATGTCTTTGTACCAAGCCTGACTAGCTCTCTCCTTGTGATGGTGGCTAATATTTTTATTGCAGTTCAGATGTGTCACAAATTCTATGTCTTTTACCTTGTGAATTTGTAAACTTTGGGAATTGTATAACTTGGTTATAAAAAGAGTCTGTAAACAGTGTTTAACATGAACCATGTAATCTCTTTCTGTTTGTACCTTGAAGCTTTTCTCCCCAGGCCTCCACTGAAAATGGGCATGTATCCAGTTGGACTATCCCAGTCAACAAATGTAAAATACATAAATAAATAAATGTTGTAGCATGTGGGAGAGCATATAGGGTTCCCATGGAATGCACAGAACAGAACCACCGCTGTTCGGAGAGTTTACATCACTACATGTTTCCCTGAGAATCTTTGCACTGTTCAAGCATTTTACATCACTACATGTTTCCCTGAGATCCTTGAATACATTGACATCAAGGCCCCGCCTGATCCAAAAGGTGTCAGATACATCATTAGGAAGGGTTTCCACTCTTTCAATTCCCAGGTGGTGCGGCAGTTGCAGTGCTGTCATTTATAATATTTACATGCCTTACCAAGGCTGTTCCCATGATTCACATATATGGCACACATATGACTTATACCAACAGTTTGTGTTGGATGACTTCCCACTGGGTTGTCCTCTTGTTAGGAGTGCACTTAGGTGGGTACAGAAACCACTGTATGCAGTTAGCATGTAGTCAAGTAGCTGGACACATACAATGGTGTCACTGTTGCCTGTTGCAGGGGATGCCAAACCATGACACTGATAACATATAATAATGTGCATGTAGAGGCACAGAATGTGGTGGGTTACATTTCTTACCTACTAAAGGAACATTTCCTGCACCCTCATGAATCCAGTGAGGCACTGTTGTATTTAGCAGAGACCCAAATGCTGCTATTTGCTGAGTGTATCATATTGCATAACATGTGTGTGCAGAAACAGCTAGAGCAGCAGGGATATATCCTAGCAGGTCCCACAGTATCTGTTGCAGCAGTGGCTGAGGAATAAGGCAGTCAGTCAGAGGAGAAAAGAACAGCAGTGGCATCCCAAACAAGGCAGAGGTGGGATGAATACACTGCAGTACTGGCAAAGAGGCAGCATCTTGTCCACATCTATGGACCATGATACAAACAACACCGAATTATTTATTTATTTGTTTGTTTTTTTATTACTTATTTATTTACATTTTTTAATGAGAAAGTCTGACTGGGCTTTAAAGAGACCCATTTTCAGTGGAAGCCCATGGAGAAAAACAACAGCAGGCATACAACCAATTGCATTTGAAGTGTTTAATTTACATAGCATGGAACTTTATGTTTTGAACAGAAGAGACTATTAAAATTAGAACTAAGAAACTTTACGGCATTAAAAAAATAAAGAAGAAAGCACAGAAGATATACTATTTGCATTTACACACCGGAAAAAGTCAAAAGAAAAACATTTGTGAATAATTGCAGTTGTAACGTAGGATTTTTAAGGTGTAATAGCATGATTTAAGCAAAGAAAGTGAATAAAGAGATAACATGTGTAGGAGTGAAAATTAATGTTTAGTGATGTAGTGTTAATAAAGATGAGTTTGTAGAAGTGTCATATGTTAAAAAGGAGGGTTTGCCAGGTGAAGAAGTCTGCGCAGGTGAGTAAAAACAGTATGGAAAGAAATGCTTTAATATACACTTATTCCTGATGCAAGTAGATCCATATAATTTAAATACGTTTATAATGTTAAACACTTGGAAAAGTTGCAGACAAACGGACCAAGTAAAATAAGTTTACCTGACCAAATTTCCTTTCGACCACACCGTATTTCAAAGTGAAAATATATTTATTGAAATAACACGGTGTGGTCGATATTTGGATTTAAGGACTTCTTTCATTTGGACATAAGTGCAAAGAAAGGAAATTTGGTCAGGTAAACTTATTTTACTTAGTCCGTTTGTCTGCAACCTTTCCAAGTGTTTGGTTTTATTCTTACCGAGTTTGTCAGACGTTTATAATGTTACCAAATTCGAATTGAATATTACAGAAGATAAGAAGGAGAATAGGAGGTATGTAAGCTCTTGACTGGATATCATCCTGGTGTGATAGAAGGTGTGGCATCTAACTGATGGTGACTAATTGAAGGGTGATAGAGTAGATATTAGAAGATCTATTAGAGTTTGAAGAGATTGCACTTGGGTGGGAAGAGCAGTTAGAATAAAGGTCTGAATTTAATTGCAATTGGTAAAGTCTGGGGTTGGAGGTTTTTGAAACTGGTAAAGGGAGAGAATTCCAGAATTTTGCCACACTATGTGAGTAAAGAAACGAGCATTTCCAAAAGTGTTTCTTATAAAGGATATATTGCACAAAAATTTTTCTGAGGATCTGAGGGGTCTGCTTAGAAAGTACTGTGATAAAAGAGAGATAAGAAGATGACATTTTACAGGATAATACAGAATTTATGAGCATGTTTCAGCTGAACTGAACTGAGGTAGTTAGGAAATTAAAGCCAGTTAAGTTTCTTAAGTGATAACTTCCAGCAGAAGTGTTAGTTGCATGTTTGGCAATTTTAATGTGTTTGAAATTTCATTTGAATGTAGGTTGTTCAGAACAGATGCTGTATATGAGAAAGTTAGGACTAGAAAGGCTATGCCTATACATTTTTGGTATAGTTTGTAAAAAATTGATTGGCTCTATATAACATGCTTGGTTTTGATCATTTTTTTTGGCAATTTCCTGAGAATGACTATCAAACTTAAGTTTATCATCTATAGTCATTCCAAGTAATTTGGTATGGGAGACTACAATGATTGTTATCGCATTTGTAGAAATGATAGTAAAGTTATTGTTGGTATTGTAAATGTATCTCAAGGTAAGGGTCATAAGTTTGTTTTGTTTTTTGGCATTCTGCACAAGATTTGAGACTTTGAGCCAAATTTCAACAGATGTGAAAGCATTCTGTACAATGCCTTGCAGTTCAGAAAAAAAGATTTTGCTTTGCAGATGAGTGTGGAATAATCTGCATATAGAATGATCAGGGCATTTCCTGGATGTAGGGGCAGGTCATTAAAGAATACATATTGAACAGTAACGGTGTGAAGATACAGCCCTGTGAGACTCCCTGAGATATGAGGAGAAAGGAGAATATGGTCTGTTCCTATCTGACACTTTGACTCCTGTTGCTGAGGTATGAAAGAAACATGAAAGAGAACCTGAAAAGAGTCCTAAGACAGAGAGCTTGCTTAGTAGTTTGTGGTGTGAGACAATATCAAATGCTTTTTATAGGTCAAGGAAAATTGTATACACAAAGTTATTGTTGTTTCTGTGGTAATGAATTGTGTTAATAAAAGATAAGAGAGCTGTGTCTGTACTGTGCGATGGTAGAAAACCAGTTTGTGATGGCAAGAGTAGATTATTTGTTAGAGGATACTGTAGTTACTCAGGAAAGTTACAGTTTTCACGGATCTTTGACACTGGAGATAGGATGCTTATGGGTATAAAGTTGTTGAGATTGTATGAGGAGCCTGGACCATCTTTATGAAGTGGAATGATGTAGGATTGTTTCTAAATGTTTGGAACATATGGTTCATGAACAGATCTGTTCATGAGGATGGGTTTCGGGTATCCAATGGCTTTCACTGCTAGGCCAAGGTATTCAGCAGGCATATTTTCTAAAGCTAGTGTTCTAGGTCACAACTTGGAAAGATACAACTGAATTTTTAAAGTAGGAATAGGTTGAACAAAGAAAATATGTGGACTGTAGGGATATGATGAGTATCATGTGTAGACCTGGGACTGGTAATTGTAGTTACTGAATAAATTAATGAAATTAGAATTGAAACAACAGCCAGTGGTGTAGTTAGATTCATTTGGGTTTGGGAGGGTTGAGAGGGTTTTCCAGGTTTGAGGATTTGTGATAATCATGACCAGAAACTTTGTAGAGAAGTTCCTGGTGGTTTGTAAAGAATTTCCTTTTTCCTTGGATAAATTGTGCTTTAGTGATATTTCTAATAGTGCATTATATGTGATGTGAGGCAAGAGTTTTGTTAGTTTTCCAAGACAGCCAAGCTCTTTCTCTTTGTATCATGAGTTGTTTAGTGTGTAGTGATAACCAGAAGGAGGGGTTTTATATGTTCTTTTTCTAATGGGAGCTTGTGCTTTTAGAACTGCCAGGAATATTTAGTTAACATAGGGAATAGCTTTATCCAGGGGAAGACTTTAGTATATTCCAGTTATATTGTGCTAGAGTATCTATGAAAATATCTTTTTTTTTAAATTAGTGCTATTTCTTGTATAACTGTATAGTGTTGGCTTACTGCTGAAGGAGTGAGTATAAATGACAAATGTGAGGATAAAATGATGCTTGCATTGTAACACCCAGTCTGTGCAAGACACTTACAACACAGTTTAAGAGGGTGAGTAGGATATAGTTGTCATCACTTGTACAGGTTGGAGGAAAACGGTGACAGGTGACAGCAATGCTATTATAGTGACTAGGGCAGCCAGGAGTAAGTATGATGCTCCTTCTGCCCAGAGGGGATACTGATGGTGTAGAATTGCAGGAAGAAGATAATTCATCTTGATGAGGTGTCCTGGGGTAAAGCCTGAGGAGACTCAGTAGTCACATAGATGAAACAGGCTAGGCCAGGCCAAGCATGGAGTCCTCTCTGGCCATAGCTGACGGTGATGCTGACTTGGAAATAGTGTCATCTGAATATGTTCAGCCTGTGACCAGCCACCCTACAGTCAGACCCTCCCATGACTTTGGAAATCATGGCCTGCAAATGCAGATTGGTGGGCAGTTACCATCTGGCTCATTGTAATAACAAAGAACTTATAGTTAGCCACCAGTGACTTGAACAGCACAGTCTGCCCTTTGCCCCTGTATACTCAATGTCACTGTGCAAGTAATGCATGTAGTCCTGTAAGCCATGCAGGAGCTACGTGTCATCCTGCAGACCACTCAGCATGATCACAGTCTCCACAGTGGTGCAGGTAGCAACAGTCTCTGCATAGATCGATGATCACAATCTCCACAGTGGTGCAGGTAGCAACAGTCTGTGCATAGATTGATGATCACAATCTCCACAGTGGTGCAGGTAGCAACAGTCTGTGTGTAGATCGATGATCACAATCTCCACAGTGGTGCAGGTAGCAACAGTCTGTGCATAGATTGATGATCACAATCTCCACAGTGGTGCAGGTAGCAACAGTCTGTGTGTAGATCGATGATCAAAATCTCCACAGTGGTGCAGGTAGCAACAGTCTGTGCATAGATCAATGATCACAATCTCCACAGTGGTGCAGGTAGCAACAGTCTGTGCATAGATCAATGATCACAATCTCCACAGTGGTGCAGGTAGCAACAGTCTGTGCGTAGATCGATGATCACAATCTCCACGGTAGTGCAGGTAGCAACAGTCTGTAAGTAGATCACTGACCTGCAGACACACTGATTAATATTAAGTGTTGAACCCAGGTCTGAAAAAAGACCATGAATCATGGTAGCACAGACCATCACTTCTCTCTCTTATGAGGTATAAGCACACACATCAGAAGCAGTGCAGATCATATATGCCATCTGGAATGGGGACATCTGTGTAGCCTCAGTGCAGTTTACAGTTTCAGGATGTCTGCCTAACACTGGTGAGGATGGTAGGTTCAGCCTGTCCCTCCTCAAATGCATTCACATTATAGTCATTGCCATCCATGGTTGATCTGCAATAATTAGGTATAAGATGGTCAGTTGCACTGGAACCTCCACTAGTAAAAAGTGTGAAAGCATATAGGTAAGACATCTGTGACAACAGTGAAATGTATGCCTAAACCCCTTCTCATTATAGCAGGCGTACTGGTGGATGACACAATCTGTGGCTAGCATATGAACACATACCTTACTATGCAGTGTACTGTAGTTGTACTTCAGAGTTACCTGATAAACAGATGAGCAGAAGCTCCTTACTGAATAAGTTGTGTCTCACATGCAATGCACTGTACATTATGACAATGCAGATGCTATTACTAGTCTTGTGTATCCCCTATAGACACATATGCAATCTTCACCAGACCAGCACCCACATCCAAATCACTGGGCATGAGGTTTCACTCACCCTCCCCAGGAGGGACTCTAGGAATTCTTCTGTGTTGATGATTCACCTCCTTTTGTGGACATGTCTCTATCAATGTTCTGTATCCATTTCTTGGTATGCAGTATCACATACGTTACCATTCACCAAACATGATGTAGACTCCTATTATACCCACACAAAGCACCAATGTTCTGCACAATTCCCTGCCACACCTGGTCCTGATTAATCATGTCTGCATTATTTTTGGATATCATATGCATGGTGTGTGTGTGTGTGTGTGTGTGTGTGTGTGTGTGTGTGTGTGTGTGTGTGTGTGTGTGTGTGTGTGTGTGTGTGTGTGTGTAGGACCTGCTCTAACATCTCAGTCTCCAGAATGGTGAACTTTTCTAGCTACTTGCTGCCTGTCTTCAAGGGCCCATGACAAGGCATGTACACCAGTGGGTTACATATGTTAACCGGTATGATTGTCTGTGGATGTCCTGTATGACTGTAGGCTGCTCCTCCTCTATATAATTGCCACTTACCTGTCTCCTTTTGTGCTGTGATCATTCTATCACTTTCCCATAAACCTGCAGCAAAAGGCATGGTGTCATGACAACCCTTCCTGCAGCAGTATATTAAACCCCAGTATTCTGAGAAACATATCTGTTTCTCCAGCATGTCCTACTTATGTCACAAGCAAAATATAGGTATTTTAATCTAGTAATTTTCGTGATGTTTATATTATGATGTACAATAAATTTATCAAAAACAGGGCCCAGGGATGCTTTGTATGCCAGGCAAAGATCATCTCTCAGAAGTATGTATGATATCCAGAAAAGGGACAGGACTTTGAGGGAATCAGCATAGGATATTGTATTTACTCCCTCTATTCTTTTTGTAAGGAACCTTCGTACACATTCCAACTGCTACATGTGTCTGGTCAGGTATATACTGAAGGCGGCATTATACTCTATAATGGGTCTGATGAGGGGTGAGCACAGTGGTATGACGACCTCTTTGGACCTAGATGCCATGCCATTTCTTATAAGTTGAGCAACATAGAAGGATTTTCTTAGTACATTGGGCACATGTCGATTGAAGGCTGTGTTACTACCCACATGAATTCCCAGACCTTGCCAGGCTTTTAAGAGTGTTTCACTGATGACGTAGTTACCTGGGTGGCAGACTTTCTAAAAGGTACTATAACGCTTTTCTTAATATTGAATTTTAAGTCATGGCTTTGGCACCAAGTGTTTGTCTGTATTAGACATTCCTGAAGGGTGTTCTTGTCTTGGGAGGAATTCAATGACTGGTCCCACTTTTCAATCATCTGCAAACTTAGTTAGCCAGAGGCCTTTGACTTTGGTTGTGACATCAAAGAAGTAGACTGAAGTAAAAGCCACAAAAGTTCAATGGCTTACAAACCTCAGCCTGTTCAGAAAAACAAGATGCAAATCTCTAGAAAATATACTAGAGATGCATGTACAGGTTAGAGGAAAAATTGGCTGTAATAGCAAAGGTGTGGTCTATGCTGCTCTCTGTCAGGTACGTCCATTATTTTATACTGGAAAGACTGATCATGCCTTAAAAGAAAGGATGTATGAACATCGTTATGATATATGAAAAGGCAAAATTATGAATCCCCTGGGTAAACATGTAACAGAATTTCACAACCATTACTTTTATTTTGTAGTTGTCAAGCAGATCCACCAAGGGACTGGAGGAGGCCTGTGGCATTTATTTCTAGAAAGAGGGGAAGTATTTTGGCAGCTGGTGTTTCAAGCTGATGTTTTGCCAGGTATTAATGAATGTATCTCCATTTCCAGTCTGTTAAAGTTAAAGGCTTTAAGAAGAAAATGCAAGTTTCTCTTTAAAGAGTGATGGCTCAATTTTGGCACTTTAATTGGCCGCTGAGGAGTGATGTCCTACATAAATTCTTGGCCTACTTCCTTGGATTTATTTGATGAAGTTTTGTGGTGAAACAAAATGAAAGCGCTTATCTTATTTTAAATAATTTTTATTAAAGAGGTATTTTAACAGTCCTATCCATTACACAGCATTTTCTGGAGATGTGCATCTTCTTGTTCTGAACAGACCAGGGTTTGTAAGCCGTTGAACCTTTGTGGCTTTTACTTCAGTTTGTAGTTTTGTTGCTTTTTCAGCTTGTGATCTGAGAAGTAGATGCCAAAGAGGAGTGGACCCAACACTGAGCCCATGGGGGACTCCACTCATGACTGGCTTCTTTGTAGAAGTGGTCTCACTGATTCTAACCTCCTGGGTCCCATCAGTGAGCCATGCTAGCTATCCACCATGTTATAAAGGGGTTTATACCTAGTTTCATAAGTTTGTTGAGAATGCCAGAGTGGGTTATTGTATCAAAATATTTAGCCAACTCTAGGTAGGCAGTATGTACCATTTCCCCTCATCCATTGCTTTAGTGACCTTTTCAAAGAATTCCACCAGATTCAGTAAGCATAACCTTCCTTTGACAAAGCCAAACTGACATGGTTCCAGTGTCTGGAGGTCTCTTATGTCCTTGTTGATAATTTTCATGATAATTCTTTCCATGGCTTTAAAATAAAACTAGTCAAGCTAATGAGTCTGTAGTTTTCAGAATCTGTTGAGGGTCATTGCTTATGAAGGAGGGTGACCATTGCAGTCATCCATTCATGTGGCACAAACCATTTCTTAAGACAGTAGTTAAATAATGACTCCAGGGGTCCTGCTAAGTCTTATTTTAGACTATTCAGGAGGCATGCTGGGATGTTATTGGTGCCCACTGAGGCTGCCAGCAGTGTTTCTGCATTATTATAATGCTGTGTTGTTACTGTTGATGTGTTCCCAAACCCAACTATACCAGTCCGTCTCTGCCTCTATGACTGCCATCCATCACGGGTGTTAAATATAGTATAAGGGTACATTGCCAGGTGTGTGACACTGCCATACCTGTCTGTCTCTGCATTTTATGTTTCTCTGATATTGCAACCTTCCCTTCTATCTGTATCCCTCCCACAGCAATTCCTCACTCTCTTCCCTAGCTGTCGTTCATCATCTTATATGAAAAATTTGTGTCTTTTACACAAAAAATGCCATTAATTTCTCCCCCACCTAATGGTTATAATGTTGTGCTTTTGTCCACTTGCTATTTCTCCCTTTCCTAGCTGTCATGCGCCCGTTCTCCTGATTTATACGATGAACTCTGTTGGCACTCTGCCTTGCTGCCCATCTTGAGCTATCTGCCTCTGCATATGTGACAGAGATGTGGACAGGAATCCATACAGCTTTGGTTATAATCAGGCATGCTTACCTGCCTTTCCTGTAACATCAGGCAATCCAGTTACATGCACTTTGCCACTGTACCTCTGTCACTCAACCTGCCTGATGCTATGCACTCCCTTTTTCAGAATAACAGGGCTACATAAGCCCCAAGACATACCTGAGCAGTTGCAGACCATATAACTGTACAGGATGGATGACATTTTTTACTGCACAGACACAAACCATTGTCTATGCATCCCAGGCTATATGTTTCCAGAGGATGTTGCAAGATTAAGATTATTTATTCTAAACAGACAGCAATACATCTAATTAATGGAGTAAAATCAAATGAGCCTATAAAGAAGAAAGTGTACTGCAAGGTTGCCTTTTAAATTAATTCTTTACTTTTTTGCATTCCATTTGCTTGATAGCAGAAAGGAACAATAAGCTTATCTAGTCTGGCCTTTTAAATGCATTTAACATTCTGCCTCCCTTCCATCCCTACCTCTTAATTACCCACTCCCACATGATACATGCCCTACTGAATGGCTCTGTGAATTGCCTCTCCAGCACTAGTTTTGGTTGTTCATTATATGGGTACAACTCCCCTTTGTTCATGCTTTATTAGCATTTTCCATCTGATTAGTGTTTATTTCTCCAAAATAATTGGTCCTATTACGGGGGTGTCAATCTATGTATTTTTATAGGTGACTTCCGTAGTTTTGTTCATGGTTCTGATAATGTCTTATTGACAAAATTTTTTACGTGTATTTGTATTAAGCGTCTGTTAAGTGCTGACTGGTCATTTTGTTATTTTGGTATTTTTTACCTTCCAGTGCTGGTTTGGAGCTTTTTGTTTTTATTTCATTGAAAAAAAAAAGGAAACAAGGTACATGGTTCTTTGGATGGAAAAAAAAACACATAGGATAGACTGATAGTTGGCCATCTGCTTAGTAGTGAGTTGCAAGGCCCAAAGTATCTAGTGTTCTGACAGCTGATATTATGTGGCCCATGGGAAAAGAGACATTTGTATTTACCACATGACTATCAGAGGATAGACCATAATTATACCATACAGGACACAGTACTTCACATTTCTTATCTATTTACCATTTACACTGATGGCTATTAAAAGTGAATGGCTAGATGCGACCTTATCTTCATGTGTTAAAGAATTTTTTTATTTCAAATAAATTCAATTAGTTGTGAAGAAGCAGAATGGAAATGAATAAGCTATTACTGTTTAATAAGATTTTGTACAGTTGGATATTATATCTTGTCTACTATAAATCATAAAGTACAACCATTGCCACACACTTAGCATACATGTCTGTTGATGCATGCATTTATACCTGAATATGCCAGTGGTATTGCATTTGCATTCAAATCTGAGTGTTGCAGTGCTCCCTGTGTGGTCTAAACTGTAGTGACTGCTTGGTTCATTGTATCAAGCAGTTTACCACAGTTTCAAACATTTCATTTTTTAAACTAAAATCTGAGTGCTGTAATGCTCCATACAAAATATAAACTGCAGCAACTGCTTGCTACACTGTAGCAAACATTTTGCCTGAGCTTTAAATTAAAACATTTGTTAAACTGAAATAAAAAAAAAGACCTTTTTAATAAAATAAAATGTGAAGAAGGGGGAGTTACAATGGCAGGTGGCAAAAATGGGACCTGTTTGGTTCTTGGGACAGGATGGAGGGTGTGTGTATCTAGCCACCTGATTGGTATGTCTTAAGAAGTAGCAGACATGTTTTTTTCTGTATGTTTTTTTTTTTTTTTTATTTTTTTTATTTTTATTTATTTTTTTTTTTGCTGTTCTGGGAGTGTGTGGATTGGGTACTCAATGCAGAATTCCTTTTTATTTTATTTTATATTATTTATTTGCTCTTCACTTGAAAATCTGAAAGGGTGGGGTACAACTTTGTGGGACTAGCACAGATTACTAGTTGAACCAGCTATGCCTCTGTGTGTGGGACTGAGTCAATGCCATGCTGAAGTGACTGAGAGATCCTTATGTCATGAACCTATGTTGATTACTTCCTAAAGATTACTCCAGTGTAAAAATGCTACCAGCTATCTCCACAGGAGTCACCCCAATGACTTTCCCAGGCACCGTTGTTAAGTAACAGACCTGCAGTTCCACGGATTTTAACTGTTTACCTTCCCTTCTATAAAGGTACCACAATGGCTGCCTTCTAGTCTTCTAGTACTTTTCAGTAGCCAGTGATCTGTCAACAGTCTCCAGTGGGGGTAGAACACACTGGACATATTTTGAGGGCTCTGAAAGGTAGCCCATCTGGTCCTTGTGCTTTGTTCTCCTTAACAACAGTCAGTTTTCTCTGAACCTCCTCTTTATGTATTCTTATGCCTGCCCTCAAGTCTCTTTATTCTGTCATACCTGCCTCCCAGTATAACACCTTTTGTTTGCATTTCTTTGTGAATCCTGAAGCAAAAAATTCATTCAGTAACCTCCCTCCCATCTTTGCCTATCCTGGCCATGTCATCTTATCATCCTTATTCTTTTCTGCCTTGTACTTAACAAAAAGAGAAAGATGTTTCATTCATTTCTTGTGCCCGTCTGTTAACTCCATTTCAACCTTAGCCTTTGCTGAAGAAATGTGAATCTGTGCCTGGCATTACTATTGTTTGTTAGAAATAATCATTTTAGGAAATATAGGCTGTTACATGGAGTTATAAAGAAGAAATTACAGCAGTTGCGAATTTGGATAAGATTGAAATGCTTTGTCTAACATGTTACTTCTATAAAACAATAATTATCTGGGAATTGAATTTGGATTAAGAAATATGGAAAGAGAGAGAAAACTAATAGGTGTTTCACAAGTTGAACTGAGAATGCTGTCGTGGAAATGAAGAATAATTAACAAACTAATAAGGGTTTCCATTTGTAGGTGTTTCAGAAGTAGAGCTGAGAATGCTGTCATGGAAAGGAAGAATAATTCACAAACTAGTAACGGTTTCCATTTGTATGTTTATGTGTTGCATTTGTTCTATGTAAAAGTGGAATTTTATAGTCCAAAAAAAGTGGAAATTAAGTTTCAAAGGGGAATTTCCCATGACTTTACATCCCAAGTTAAAACCAATGTAAAAGAGGTGTGGTACATATGGAATCAAAAGTCAGAAGAGTTTAGTATGAGCGATATGGATGAATTTGTAAAAATAGTATACAGATAGAATATAAGAAAGGGATTAAATGGAACAATACAGAAATGACAGCAAAATGAATGGACAAAGAAATATGTGAAATAAGGTGAATTGGTAGTAAAAACTGCATTAAAAGCATCTGTTGAGATTCAGAAACATTCCTAATATGGGTGGTTTTCTGCTGGTGGTAGCCCTTTCTGATTCATAGGCAGGCCCACCACAGTGATTGTACATGGTTTGTCGAATCACCACAGTGAGCTGTTTCCATGGTTATGTTAAATGCTAATGATGCATCCCAGGGAGCAGCCTATGCTGATTAGCCATGTGCCCTCCCTCAAAAGTGCTGCCACTTAGGGTAATTACTCAGTCAAGTGATTAATCACTCACCTGCTTAAATTGCATGGGTACCCATGTTAATGAACAGGGCTGAAATGCTGAATTCTCCACCTGCAGTAATTGGGGGATGATCATGTAAAAGGTAAGATCTGGTAAGTGTCTGATAAGGTGTAGTGGTGGAAGGTTTGTGTGTGGTGGGATGTGTGCATGTCTGTAGGGGTATCAGTGGTTGTATGTGTGTGTTTCTGCTTGGGTGGTTGCAGTAAGGCAGTTATGGGATTGACAGATTGGTGTGTGTGTGTGTGTGTGTGTGTGTGTGTGTGTGTGTGTGTGTGTGTGTGTGTGTGTGTGTATGTGTGTGTGTGTGTGTGTGTGTGTGTGTGTATGAATGGGTTAGTGTGTCTGTAAGTGTGATGAGATGAGGTGGTTATATCTCATGAACAGTGTCTGGGTGTTGGCGGGGGTTGTAATGACTCTCAACTCCCCTTAGCTAATGAGTAAAGCCTGTAATACAATTGGAGGGGAACACTAGACAGAGGGATACTTTTTAAATATTAATTTAATTCATGTAAAGGCTTAATAGAACAACCGGTTTTTGCATCATAAAGCATTTTTTGTCCAATAAGAAGTGTGAAACTTTAATATCTGGCATTACTAAATGACGGGTCTATATTAAATGTTCGAACATTCAAAATTTGAAATCTCATATGGCCAGCACCATATGATCGGATTTTTGAATTTTCGAATGTTGTAACGAAGATCTTCATACAGCGCGGAATGGGAAGATTTCCCTTTTCTGCACTGTAGTGCGATCTCAGAGTTGGTATATTTAAAAAGCGGGGGGGTGCAGGGGGGCTTGCCCCCCCTGCTTAGAACATTCAGGTAGGCGTTTTGTGTAGTTTATTTGTTTTACTAGGTATTTGAACTTTTGGAAGTTCGATCATATGGTGTCATATAGACCTTAAATGACTGTAACTGTCAGTAATTTATGAAGGGCAGGACATTTATAAGAGGAAAAAGCAGAGATTTTCTGTAAAATCAGGGACAGTTGAGAGGTATGTTAGAGGTGTGTGTGTGTGTGTGTGTGTGTGTGTGTGTGTGTGTGTGTGTGTGTGTGTGTGTGTGTGTGTGTGTGTGTGTGTGTCTTTATACATGTGTGTACATGTGTGCCTCTGTCTGAATGCATACATGTCCACACAAGTGTGAATGAGGAGGAGTACCAGTGCCAAAGCGATACGTGAGTCACCAGTACTGAATACCACAACAAAGTGTTGATTAGCACCAGCAGTAACACCATAGGCCTCAGAAACACGCAGATTAGTGGTCATTAAGGTCTTGCTCATAACAGCTAATTATGTCTCTGAAATGCACTTTTTGTAATCGAGGAAATTGCTACTTGTGGTCACTGCAGTTTCTGTGAGTAAAGGGAAATTATCTGAATCCTAGCCACAGTGTCATACTGAATGACATTCACAACGTTTCATAGCTGGAAGTTGTTAAAAAAAGGGAAAGACAGAATTTTACAGATCAGGATTTTAAATTGAAAATTTCAGAAAATAACTCAGGAAATATTACAGTTAATACAAGAATGTGTTCAGTTGTACAAGGGGCAAATACCCATAAAGCCAGAGGATGTATGCACAAAAAAGAGTAGAGAAAACCAAAAACATAAAAGAACTTGTTTAAGAGAAAATACAAATTCTGTTCATCTGAAAGATATTTTCAAGTCTGTAGACATGATATGGTACAGCTTTAGTTTGTATTACAGAAAAGAATGGGGAAATGATGTTTTTTTAGCTAAGAAACATTAAATTGGGTTGTGGTTTGGGGACATGGATAATAACAATGAACATGTCTGGATATTTTTTCAGTAATAATTTTTGAAGGCAGGCATGACTGTAATTTTAAGTGTTCTATGAGCATATTTCAAAGAAGAAAATCACAACGCAGGTAAGTAGAACTGAGAAAAAGATAAATGATGGAGAAAAGTTGAGAGGAGAGAGACCAGGAGTAAAGAACAACGAGAAAAACGTTTGAACATTATTTCATGCTTGTATGCCAAAGCACTCTGTGTTTAATAATGAAAGGAAAGATGGATTTCCAAACATTATAAATGTGCAAATGTAAATTGAAAAGTTTTTACTAACAAAACCTGAACATCTATTTTATTTAAAGTGCTGTGGGATCTTTCATATCTACCTAGGTTACTACCAAACATGAATTCAGTTTAAGGTCTCATCCAAAGGACAGCATCTCAGAGGTGCAGCACCCCTTATGTTGCACTATACTATCAAAACTAAATAATCGATCTAAGCACCATCTACAGGGATAGAACCCAAAACCTTCTGGTTCTCCTTCCATGTAAGGCAATGATGCAAGTTGTTAAGCCTCTGACAGTATTATAACATAATCATGATGATTTCACTAATAACTAAAAAATGAAAGATTTATTGGATATATCTTTAGGGTGATTATAAAGAGCTTAGAGGGACTACTGGTCTGGACATGAGAGTGTGTGTATCACTGCTGATCATGAAGGTATATTAAGGAGTGCTGTGGCAGAGAGCTTTCAATGTAAAGGTGGTGGGACATGGAATACCATGGAACACTCGGAGAACATTCTCACATATGTAGAGACTGTGGACAGCAAAGGTTCCAAGATAGCAGATCAATACTGATATCACAAGATGAGTGGACTGCAAGATGAAATCATTCACCGACCAGCAGGAAATTTACTTTTTCAGCTGAAACCAAGAATTAAATAAGAAAAGGTATATGGCAGGTAAGCAGAAATTTGATATGACTTGGAAAGAGAATGAAAAAGCAATGGAAATATTTATAATATATGAATATGCTATAATTACCTGCTTAGGCACTGTGAAACAGAAGCTAAGGAGTCAGAGCCTAAATATAATGAAAACTTATCCCATCACGAACAATGTATATCTTCCCCTGTTCTCCAATATTTTTAGTTGTACGGCATTTACTTTTAAATACAAACGCAGCTATATTGGTACATTTATGCATTACACAAATCCTTCTTTTATGGAAATCACTGTAGTATTTTTTTCTTCTCTTTTGATGCCACAGTGACAAACCTGATTGTGAGAACAGCAAGATTCTTTCTAAGTCAGCCATTTTGTACATTTACCATGTTGACACTTAGCCTTTAGAACCTGAATAAGTATCTGAAAGCACAATTAGATGAATGGTTCCTTGATTGCCTCATTAGGAAATCTTGTAAATTTTAATTAAAGTGTTAAAATGTGTCATTTAAGGATTTTAATTTCTAAAAGTGATATTTAATCAATAAATAAAATAATCATTAACACCTCATGTGTACAGTGCATATATAATTATAGAGGAATTTACTGCAGCTTAGAAATCACACATCACCTGATAAAGCATACATTCCCAAACTGCTATGACATTAGCTCAGGGATAATTTTAGATTTTATGTTACACTGGCTGTGATAAATTAATGTATCACACAGTCAATCCAAAAACTCCTCACCAGTACGGCAAGTGCCGAGGCCCAAAAAGTCAAAAGCAAATCCAAAATATAGGGCCAGCACCAAAATGAAGCTGCCAAATATGCATTTATTAAATAAACATATTCAAGATATTAAGGGTATAAATCACCTCTAGTAATCCACAAAAGTGGTCCAAGAATAGCAAGCGGTTTCTTCAGTGCACAAACAAAATAATGAAAATGAAAAAAAATTGGGATTTATAAATTAATGTATGCCAAGCAATTGTTCAAGCTGTTTAGCTAATAACACTGAAAAACTCACCAGGAAAAAACATTTTATTCTCACACCCACTGAATTCTGTTTTTGTAGTGCTCATTGAGACCTGTTTTCTTGTTCATTTAGGGAAGTGATTAGTGATATGTGAAGCCTATACAAAGGGGTGATACATTTTTTTTTCTTTTGTATGACCCATCTCAATGTGGAAATTAAAAACATGTATTTAGGTATTACATTCTACACATTTTAGGGGCAAGTAAGAAGTTGCCAGTTCACCTCATGGATATATGTTAAAATACCTCACCCCTCCTTTCTCTGCAAGTTTTGCTTTTGATAAGCTCTGGTTCTATACAGCACAGAGACAGTAAGTGATGCATTCTATAGTTTATCTGAAGCTGTTAGCTTTGACACTAAAGTATGAAGGACTTTAAGGCACCAAGAACATGTGATGGCCCAATAAGTTAGACCTGTGTAGGGTGATTACCACAACAGTAAATCTTCTAAAAGATGTCAGTGTAACAGTAAACCAGAACATTGGGTTTGTTCACCTTCTGTATACCATTTTCTGGTTGGGTTTTTCTAGGAAGTCAAAACCAAAACTCAACACTCCATAAAAAGATAAATCCAGAAGAAAAAACGAAGCTCCCAAGGCAAGTCAACAGGACACACTTTAATGTTAGCGCTTTCGTTCACAAATGATACATGGGGGTATGGCCAATATCATGAGAAGTTAACAGCAATGTTTTTAGCTCTGCTTCATTTTAACATCTCTGACAGGATTTTTACTAAAAAGCTCAAACAGAACGTTTCAAAACTCAGTGATTTAATGGATTTGTAGTTTAACATCTGATGAAAGATTTACTACAAAAAATAACAAGTCTGAAACTCTTTTAATTGCTTTTTCCTGTCATGAAAACTAGAAAGAACTAAGTGCCTCAGAATGAGCCACTCTAATCCTAGTGTACAGGACAGCCCAATGGAAAAGACACACAGGATATACTAAATAACATCAATGAGTTATCTGTAAAGATAGATAAATTAGAAAGCAAAATGGACAATTTCAAAGTAGAATGTAAAAAACAAGTTGAAGTGCTGAGTGAATCTCTTAAACAACAATCATCACAAATCTCAAGTATAGAAGAGGGACTGTCTGACTTTAATGGAGGATTACTTGAAAATGAGAATAACACTGAATTTCTTCTGAAACAAAGCAACTTATTCTGGAAAAGAAAAGACGGAATAATATTAGGATTTACAGGATTCCTAAAAAAGAAGAGGAAGACAGTAGGATTCAATTCCTAAATACCTGTCTAACTAAAACTTTGAACCTGCCTGAAGCTTTTTCCTTTGGCATCAAAGGGGCACCTAGATCACTTTCCAACTCTTCTTTAAAAAAAAAAAACCTTCACCAATATCAGTACTCCTAAGATTTTTCTCGAGTCAAGATAAGGATTTAGTCTTAAAAGCTGCATGGACTAATTACGTATCTCTTAACTGTCCAGATTTTTACAGAATGTCCAGATTTTTGGCTCATCACAGCAAGAGGTTCTCCTGTTCAATTCTTGGCTGGAGTGCTTTCTGTGTGGAGTCTGCATGTCCTCCCATGCATGAATGGGCATGCTCAGGCTGGCAACTCAGCACCATAAAAATCTACCAATCATCAGCAGACCGGAGTTTCCGCGTGGTGACCCTAAACCGAAAAAAGGAAAAGACAAACAACAACAACATTTTAGTCTGTTCCTCATAAAATTTGAGGTTTTCTGGGAAATCACTAGGGATGATCTGAGGATTGATGTCCTTAAATAATGATATGCATTTGAGTTTCAGACTTCAAATCCTTCAGAAAATGTATGTTAAAACAAACTCTGTTATTCCAACAACTTTCTAAGTTTATAAGAGCAGTATTTAAACAGGGTTTGTCTAGATTTCTTGCACTAAGAGGTTGAGAGGTATGACTAGTTATCCAGTTAAAAATTAAACAAAATACTATAAGATTTGACAAAGACTATTCAACATTAGTGGTGTCAAAGAGAAAAGCATGTGTGCTACTTGTTAAAAGCTTCAATAAATGGGAATGAAGGATGATTGGGAGGAAATGAGGCAAGGATAGGGAGGGGCTTAATGGTGTTCTACCCGCCCTCCCTCCCCCTCTCTCTTCTGTTGGACAGTGGGGCATTGTGGTTATTTTGTAGGTTTGGGTAGGGCAGAGAGGAGAGGCAGGCTTGCCCTCTTCTCTTCCCCCTCTGGTGTTGACTGTTAATTTCAAGTGAGTTGAAAAAGAAAAGTAAGCAGCTGGACGCTGCTTGATAAGTTAAATAAGTGAGCAGAGGTAAGGACACTGCTTATTTGGTTGGATGGTTTAACTCCATAAGTGTAAATGAAGTGAACAATGGGATGCTGCTTCGTAAGTTAAATAAGTGAGCAGAGGTAAGGACACTGCTTATTTGGTTGGATGGTTTAACTCCATAAGTGTAAATGAAGTGAATGATGGGATGCTGCTTTTTAAGTTAAATAAGTGAGTGGAGGTAAGAACACTGCTTATTTGGTTGGATGGTTTAACTCCATAAGTGTAAATGAAGTGAACAATGGGATGCTGCTTCGTAAGTTAAAAAAGTGAGCGGAGGTAAGGGCACTGCTTATTTGGTTGGATGGTTTAACTCCATAAGTGTAAATGAAGTGAACGATGGGATGCTGCTTTGTAAGTTAAATAAGTGAGCGGAGGTAAGGGCACTGCTTATTTGGTTGGATGGTTTAACTCCATAAGTGTAAATGAAGTGAACGATGGGATGCTGCTTCGTAAGTTAAATAAGTGAGCGGAGGTAAGGGCACTGCTTATTTGGTTGGATGGTTTAACTCCATAAGTGGTAAATGAAGTGAGTGATGGTACACTGCTTCATAAGTTTAATGAACGAGCAGATGTAAGGGCACTGCTTATTTGGTTTGATGTTTAATTCAATAAGTAGTAAATGAAGTGAGTGAAGGGACGCTGCATCATAACTAAAATAAGTGAGCGGAGGTAAGGATGCCACTTATTGGGTCAGGTTGAACGAGGTCATGCTGCCCTAGTTAAGTTTTAAGGATGTCTATCCTGTCATTATCAACTATACTATGTTTATGTTGTGATTAATAAATAATTTTGATTAATGAAGTTATGCTTTTAAGTTCAGTAAAGGTCGCCAGACATCATTCTGTGTCATGTGTGTTTATTGAAGGGGACTGGGACAATAGACTTTATACAAAAAAATAAAATCCTAGAAAAAAACAGAAGAATTGGACTGGAATCTACCAACTTCTTTGAAGAGAAATGCAACAAGAGATGGTTGGTTAATAAAAGACAAAAAAAGTGAAAAGCTGAAGGACAAATGAAAATCAATGAATCTCACGGTTATGAATACTTATTCATTTAAAGAAGTGCTTAAATGCTTATGAACAGGTGCTGAATACTACTTTTTACAAGGTAAGTCATTTATTTCTTTCCCTTCTTCAAATGGTTACTAGTTCCCTTTTTAAAACATTAGAGTTTCATTCTTTTAGCTATATATGAAACTAAAGCCACTTATTTTCATTTACAGTTTAAAACTTTAAACTATTCAGTTTGTTAAAGTTAATCATTACTATGATGACATTTATGTTAGGTGGCACACTTTCTGATATATTGGCATAGTTGAGTAATGTGCTATTAAATATAATACAAGATGCAATAAATGATGCTAAAGAGGCAGGTTAAGTTATAGTCTGGGTTCTTAAAATGGTCCAGTAGGGGGCTATGGTAGTATATATGACATGCAATAGCACCCAGGAAAGACATGCTATGTTATAAACAAAGTATAAAAGATATAAAAAGTTATTATTGGAATGATATCAGATAATTAGTGTAACATTTACACTTTTACAAATTAAACCTGGATCACACATAAATACAATTATTTTAATGCAAGTGTATGATATGTCTCCTTTAAAAAATGACAGTCTGCTTTATATTAAACATCTCATACAAATACTGCTTACTAAATCATTAAATGTCATTTCTTTAAATACAGTAGCTTTTTAGTGGCTAAAATACTTGTAAATGTTTTTGTTGGCTTTTTATTGGTTTGGAGGGGTTTGAGGGATGGATGTGTAATGCAGAGTTGGCTTGGATTTACTTGTGAGCATTTTATGTGAATTATAATTCTTGACTTGGAAAACTAGCTTAAAATAATTTAGAGTCATGAGCACTTTTGTGATGCTGCGGGAGTTCTGAAAATTTTAAGAACTGCCCATGTCACTTCTTCCTGTCTAAAAGTAAATAATCATAATGTTTTGAATCATATGCTAAGATGTCAAAGAATACAAGTTAGATAATAAGCAAAAGACAATGAATTGAATTCTAAACCACTGTCAGTTAAATAGTTCTGAATACTTGCAGTATACCAAAAGGATGTTTATATACTAGCCTATAGAAAGACGCTTCTGCTAAAAAAATAGGATTGTCTTTCTCTGTTATTGTCTCTTTGTAATGATAACAACACTTAATATCTCAGAATAATTTATTATGGAAAGTTTGAATCTTAAATGGGAAGATTTTTCAGATGTTTGTTCAGATACTATTAGATTATAACATTTAAGGAAAAAATAGGACTGATTCTAACAATAGGACTAGATTAAACAGTATCAGATATAAAAGGATAAATATAAATATTCTATTATATAATATTCTGGATTCACTTCATAACACTGAAAGCTCAAAACACTGAAACTCAAAACACTGAAACCAAAACACTGAAACTTCAAAATCTTGAAAACTCAAAACACTGAAACTCAAAACACTGAAAACACATATCATACATATACTGAGTTTAAACAACACAAATCATAGCACTTTCCACCAAGTGTAAGCAGGGGGGGACAAGCACCCCTGCACCCCCCATGTAGGGGGCTGTGCCCCCACACCCCCTGCTACTTAAATATATCAACTCCAGGACAGCACTTAGTGTAGTGAAGTGCAATCTTGGAGTTGATATATATATAAGCAGCAGTGGGTTTGGGGGGTGCTGGGGGGCTTGCCCCCCTGCTTACACTTAGAGAAAAGTGCTATGATTTATGTTGTTTAAACTCAGCATATGTATGACATGTGTTTTCAGTGTTTTGAGTTTTCAGTGTTTTGAAGTTTCAGTGTTTTGGTCTTCTATATTATGAAGTTTTCTCATTTTCAGTGTTTTGAGTTTTCAGTGTTATGAAGTGAATCTGATATGCTACACTAGAATTATAGCTAAAATATAAAACCTAGGAATATAGTAATATTACACCACATAGTATACAAACAGAAATAGAAAGAGATCAGAATAAGTAAATATGTATATAGTTGTTGTTGTGTCTTTCGGCTTTTCCCGGTTAGGGGTTGCCACAGCGGAACTCCGGTCCGCTAATGATTGGCAGTAGATTTTTACGTGCCGAGTTGCCAGCCCTGACGCACAATCTTCAATGAAGGTACGCCCATTCACGCATGTCTCCACACAGAAGGCGCTCTAGCTGAGAATCGAACAAGACAACATCTTACTGTGAGACGACAACGCTACCGCAGCACCACCACCGTAGTAAATAAGAATCAAAATATGTTAATGCATGTGGGAGATTGGCATAGTGGTTAAGGTGTCCACCTTACAGGTGCAACATGCAAGGTTTGATTCTCATATGCGGTAATTGGCTGGGCTTGGAATGGTCCACAAGGGCAGTTAGTCTGGTACTAATTTATAACATTATTATCCTAAGAACAACTTTACACATAGTAAAGAAAATATAAAATCATCTGGCCTATAAATTAATAAATATGAAAATAACAACTGACTCCCACCCTATAATAGACCATGCAGATAATCTGATGTACAGGGAAAGATGATTCTATAGATAAGCAGTTTGTTCAACTTATAATAAAGATTCTGAACACTGTTCAACTTTTCTTATTCATAATAACTCACTGATGAGCTTTTTTAAAATGATCCATAATAAAAATATGAGACATTAATATTAATCAGAAGCATGAGCTAAGCAGTGTCAGTCTAATGTAAAGTTTGAGAAGTAGCTTGTTCATCATTTACAGCAAACTATATGTTATTCCATGGTATAATGTTTTAGGATTATATCATAAGGTAATTTTTTATTTGTTTCAAAGGTTTTGTCCATAGCTGAGATTTCATATTGTTGTATATAAAATATATAATAAGTTCTGTACATAAATGTGATTTCATTATACCTGTGTTTTTTTTTCTGTCTCCTATGTAAATGTCTGATTTTAAATGCATATCTATTAATATTATTGGATTGAATAATCCAGTAAAGAGAGGGAGTCTGTTTAAATGCTTGCAGTTACATAAATCTCTAATAGTATTTCTACAGGAAACACATTTACTTAATAAAAATGTAAGTACATTATTATTATTTGGTTTTAGCAGATTCTGGCTTTCAAGATAAAGGGAGAGGCACCCTTGTTTTATGGAAGAATTCACCAGTAATGCCTAAAGTGAAAGATACCTATGTTGACAAAAATGTCATGTTAAGCATTGTTATAACTGAGTGGAACAGAAAACTACATACAGTGCTGAACTTTTATTAGATTCCAGGGGTTGGAGCTAAAGCTACAAAAAATTACTTAGACACTATAGCCTATTACATGAATGGTGAAGGCATAATGGCTGGTGATTTTCATTGCATTTTATCAGACAAAGATTCCACTGCAGATAGAAAGCTGAGAATCCCATCTTCAGCCAAACACTTAACACATTTTGTAAATCTAATGAATTTAAAGGATATATATATGAGCTAAGTAAAACAAATTCACGTAAATTTACCTATTGTTCATATAGATATTGGACACAAACAAATATTGAAACATTTTTGTCTCAAACAATCTGTTATCATATATTAGAGAAGTTTTAATATTTCATGTCCATTATCAGACCATAATGATATAACCTTTAATATATTTTTTTAAAAACTCACAACTTAATATATCACAAGAGATTACCAGTGTACATTAATAGAATAAAAGGATTCAAGAATTGGTATGTTAAAAATATCAACATTTTCTTAGAAATAAACATGAATGGATCAGTATCTGACATTGTCCTGTGAGATTCATTAAAAGCTTACTTAAATGGAAGAGTTATAAGCTGGTTTGTCTTTCGGCTTTTTTTTTCTGGTAAGGGGTCGCCACAGCGGAACTCCGGTCCGCTAATGATTGGCAGTAGATTTTTACAAAACGCCGAGGTGCCAGCTCGATGCCCAACCTTCAACGAAGGCATGCCCATTTATGCATGCATGTCTTTTGAATGCTACCCAACCACAGGGAGGACATGCAGCCTCCACACGGAAGGCACTCCCAAGCCCAGCCAAGAATCGAATGGGAGAACCTCTTGCTGTGAGATAACAACGTTACCACCGTACCATCGCGGCATATTAGTAAAATAAGGGAATGGGTCAAAAAATTGAATACACTACATAGACACACTAAAGTTAAATCTGAAACCAAGTGACATTATCTGTCAGTCTGAACTTAAAAACTTGAATAAAAAATATGTTGAAATTCTAAATCAAAAAGTTTCAATAAACCTGTAAAAACTTAAACTACAGGCATAATCAGTAAACCCTGTATGCTTACATAAACTTGCTCTTAGATCAAAGAAAATGAATAAACTAAATCATAGCAAAGAAATTATAACAAACATAAATAATAAAAAGAAAGGAGAAAGCTATTAAAGGTATTATTGAAGGTTTTAAAATATGTTATGAAAATATAAATAATAATACAAATAACCTAGATGATGATATAGTTGAAACTTTTCAAAGGGAAAATATAAATAATAAAATAAGTGAACAAATAAAAAAAATGATAGACCATTCACTTTAACAGAAATAAAAGATCAAGTAAAACAATTACAAAATAATAAGGCACCAGGCTTAGATGGTCTTATACCAGAACTATATAAAATAATACCAGATGATGCATTGCAAATATTAGAGAAAGTCTATAAAAAACATAAAAACAACTGCTGAAGTCTCCCCATCATGGAAATATTCCATTATATTGCCTGCTTTAAAACAAGATAAGGATCCTACAAACTGTTATTCATACAGACCCATTTCACTTTTAAATGTGGACTATAAAATGTTCATGTCCATTTTAGCTAACATAATTAATCTACTTATACCTAAACTAATCAACAATGATCAAACTGGGTTTATTTTAAATAGACAAGTACAGGAACATATAATAAGAATACACACATTCACAGACTATGCAGATACAGACGAAAAGAACTTTCTATCATTAGTCTCAACTTAGATAAGGCTTTTGAATGAGTCAATTGGTTGTACCTGTTTAAAGCAGTTAAAGTGTATAATTTCTCACCTGAACTAATTGCATTACTTTCTAAGTTACACAGTAACTCTTGTGTTTATGTTAAAATAGGTTATTTTCTTTCTAATTCCTTTAACTTACAAAAAGGCACAAAACAAGACTGTCCATTATTACTGTTACTTTTTGCATTAGCTATACAATTCTTTGCTAATACTATTAGATCCAATAAGAACATTAATGGTATAAAAATAAAAGATTTCAAACTAAAGATTCAACTCTTTGCTGTTAATATTTTAATAACAATAGGAAATATAGAGAATTTATTAGAACATATAATTAGTTCTTAGTCATTTTGAAGAAATCTCAAACTTAAGATTAAATCTTAATAAAACAATACATAATTAATTAATAAAAAGTTTAAAAAATCATATAAAAGTATTCTAACTTCAGTTGGACTAGCAATCAAATGAAATATCTTGGTATAACTATTAAGTCTAATAGTAAGTAAATTATACAAACAACTTTCAACAGGTTGTTGATAATTTTTTAAGTTTAGTCACAAATTGAAACAAATTCTTCTTTACCATGGAATAACAATTAATGCTTACTAAGATGATATTTCTCCCAAAAATATTGTTTGTCTTACAATCTTTAATATTATCTCCACCAAAAAATTGATAAAGAGGATAAATAATAGTCTACTTAAACTTTTGGCACCCTAATAAACCAACAATTTCTTTTGATTAGCATAGAAGAGGTTGGGATAATGGTGGAATAGGATTCCCTGATATTCAATTGTATGCTACTTCAACAACTGCAAAAATGATAGTGTTGTGGATAAATTCATATTATGATTCAAAATATAAACAAATACATCAAGAAATATTTTTAGTAAATAATAAATGTATCACAATCAGTCATAAACAAATAGTCTCTAATAGTTTTTATTTTATATATATATATATATATATATATATATATATCTATATCTATATATATATATATATATATATATATATATATATATATATATATATATATATACCTTTTGTGATGAGGTCTGTCACGTAGAAGGATTTCCTGACTACTGTGGCGATGTGATTATAAAAGGAGAGACCACTGTCTACTTGTGTCCCAAGGTCTCTTATCACACTTTTAGTGTTAAGTAGACTACCGCCTATGTGGTAGTTCATGGGTAAAGAGTTTTTACCAAAAGAGATGACAATGCACTTTTTGGCATTGAGCTTGAGGCCATGGCTTTGACACCAGGCATCTGTCTCAGTGAGGCCCTTTTGTAGGATGTCCACATCGTTAGGAGTTTTGATTATGGCCTCTAGTTTGCAGTCATCTGTGAACTTCATTAGCCAAAGACCTTCTGTGTTAGCCTATACTTCAGAGAAGTAGATACCAAACAGGAGAGGACCCAGGACTGAACCCTGTGGTACTCCATTTGTCACTGGTCTGAAGTCGGATTTGGAGTCTTCTACTTTCACAGTGTAGGTTCTGTCATTGAGCCAGTTGGCAACCCATCTTGTGACATAAGGATTTATACCTAGTTTAGTGAGTTTATCTATAATTCCAGAGTGGGGGATGGGTCGAAAGCCTTGGCGAGATCTAGATAGGCTGTGTGAACCACCTTACCCTCATCTACAGCTTTGGTGACCACTTCAAAGAAGTCTATCAAGTTTAGGAGACATGATCTGCCTTTTACAAACCTGAACTGGGTGGGGTCCAGAGTTTGGAGATTACCAATGTCATTGTTTATAAGTTCCATGATGATACATTCCATAGCCTTGAAGACCAGGCATGTCAGGCTAATGGGGCAGTAGTTCCCAGGGTCCATGGTGGCTCCCCCTTTATGAAGTAGGATAAACCATTATTGTGCACCATTCAGTGGCCACAAAGCCTTAGGTGAGGCTATGATTGAACATGGTACTTAGGTGAGGTGCCAGTTCATTCTTTAGTTCTTATAGAACACAGCCTGGGATGTTTTCAAGTCCCATGGATGCTGTGTTCTTGGCTTTGGAGAGTGTGTTTTTTACCTGTCCAGCCATGATTACAGGAACTTTGCATTCTTCTGGTATAGAGATGGGCCCTTTAGGTGGTGAAAGGGGGGTAAAGATAGCACTGAACCTATCTGCCAGGATGTTGGCAATTATCACTTGGTTCTGTGTATTTAGTACCACTGTGCTGCAACTCAGAGCAGATCTGAGTGTTGCCATTGAGATTCATGACATAGCTATAGAATGCTTTGTGGTTGTCTTTAAAATCAGTGGTGATTTTGTTTTCGTAACTAGCTTTGGAGGATTTTATGAGGGATCTCAGCTTCTTACTGAGCCTGACCAGGGAGTTCCTCCAATCATGGGATTTTACTCTTTTTTGCAATCGTTTTTTTCTTCTGTTGTAGAGTTTGTTTCTGGCAGGGAATCACCAGGTTGGCTTCCTTTTTTTGGAGGATAGCATCTTGGTTCTGTTTGCATGATCCATGCACTTGTGTAAGTGCTAATAAAGTGCATTTGTGTAGGATTCAGCAGTCGTACCTCTATTGTCCGTCTGCATGGGTGTCGTGAAGTTTGCCACTTCTGTCTTAAGAAGCGTGAAGTTGGCTTTGGAGACATTTTTTACGGTGGTTTCCCTGATAGGGGGTAGGGACGGGATGTGGATGTCTAGGGTGATTAGCTTGTGGTCAGATCAAACCAACAAGGAATTGACCTTTGGTGTGGAACACCGGTTGCCCATGTTGGTAATGACCAGGTCTAGGATATTGCTGCCCCTGGTGAGGGTGTGGATAAGTTGATCCAAGGCATTGGAATTTAAGAATTCCAGAAAACGTTGAGCAAAAGAGTTGGTACATGAGTAGTTTTCCTAGTTAATGGTGGAGTAGTTGAAATCACTCATTATTAGGGTGTTAAGTTGTAAGCTAATATTTCCAGTGTATCAAGAAATGAGGAGTGGGAATCCTGGGGCACGGTGTGGGATATGTAGCAAGCTACAGTTTCAATTGCAGTCTTGCCCAGAGTTAGTTGCACTTGGATAATCTTGGCTGCATTATGCTGAGCATCTAGCCTGGAGATGTGGATTTCCTTAATGAATATAGACATGCTTCCACCTTTAGTGTTTCAGTCCAGGTTAGGTGGCCAAAAGGTGTGGTTATAGTTAACACATAGGCTTACCACATTGTGATACTTTGCTAAGTAGATTTCAAGTGTCTAAATTTAGACAATGACAATTTCTGTGCAGCACTGTAAAACATGAATAACAACACTGACATGGATCCTGGTAATACCTCTTACATTTGATTTATGTAGTGATTAATGTAGTAAAATATGTTTTTACTGAACCTTTAGGAGAAGGAGAAGTTAATCAATGTAGTCACATTCATAAAGGTGGACATATGATCTAGATTCAGACTGATTGAAAGAAAATTCATAAAATGGATCCCTGTTTGTATGGATATGGATTATATCTATAGGCTTCATTATTTAACATTGTCCGTATACGTTACAGTTATGTAAGATGCTAAATGCACTCTAAAGTGATACCCATGTAGTTAGAGGGATAGCAAATAGGCTGATGACAGAACTCGCATTGTGAGGGTGGCAGATGCTGCCTCAGAGAGCATAGGTTCATAGGTTCATAGATAGGTACTAGGCTATTGGCCCTAGGGCTTATATAGTATGGCAAAAATTGTTTGCAGTAGTTAATTGTTTATTATAAAGATGAGAACTCCTAATATTACACATTCATATAAACCGTATCTTAAACTTACAGACTTACTTGAAAAATATTAATTGTTGTTGATATATATAACTTTGATGTATTGATCAGCTGTGTACATATGTATTTATGTGTTTGTTTTATAACTGATTTGGTTATTTATTGTTTTAAAACCAAATAAAAATAATGTAAAAAATTAACTTCATCAGACAACCCCATCCTGTTTCTAAAACCTTAAATACTTATAGCAACACTGCTATCAAGTGGCCAAAGGTAAAAAAACACATATACATTTTCAATCTACAAACCATTCAGTAAAAGAAAATTCCATTATACATTTAAAACACATTAAAAACACACAACATTAGCACTTTGGTACCTTTCCATTACAACTTGCCATTTTTCAACATCAGTAAACTAGAAATTGATATCATGTCATTCAGCCCAGGAGTATTCTTATTATCCTGAGCAGTGCCTCCAATTGGGCAGCCCAGTTACCCCCTCTCTCTGATGGTGTAACCTTCTTGAGAATGAAAAAATATATATTTTTTAAATTAGTGCATTCTATGGTACATGTCCAAGCAGTAAGTTAGCCTTTTCCATATGCATCTGCATTGTCGACAACTACCACATCTGTACGTACTTACACTGCAATTCACTCTGCTGTTCTTCTGGGAATTTTCAAAACGTTTCTTTAAACTACTCTTGTTCCTATAAACCATTAAAGCTTTCTCCCCAAAATGTTTTGTAAATTCATGGGCATAATAATAGTTGATAAATTTTCCCAAGAAGTGATGATCTTGCTCGAAAAGAACCAATGCAGGTGCCATGTCAATAAAGGTAATTGCATAGGTGGTATGAGGCTCTTCATTCCTTTGGGTTTGCAAGTGTGTAACATCATAGCAAAGTATTCTCACTGCACCCAAATTCCACCACTAACCATTGCCTATAACAAAGAGTGAATAAACACCCAGAAAAAGTTTGTTACCTTGTACAAAGGATTCCTTAGCAAGGCTTCTATAATAAGCATGAAGGTATCAAACTATGTAAGAAATACAGAATAATAAACTATAAAGTAAGTATGAAAAATCAAAAATATTTGTGGTAAGAAAAGTCTAGGGCTGCCCATTACAGACACAAAAATACACTAAATATCTTGCATAAAGAAACAAACTCAAAAAGCATGAAAAGAAATAAACAGACCAAATAAAATGCCAGGTATCTAAATGGACTTTGCACCACTGACATCACTACTTAGTTGGAGTGGGAACTGTGTTAGCTCCTCACAGGAAAAATAGCCACTACTTAGAAAAATATAGGTAGAAAATGGTCCACATAATGTGAGTAAATCAAGGGTTATGACTTAGGTCATCCTTCTTGAAGAGTTTAATCTCTGCAGCTGACTGACTATCTGGATGCCAGATGCTAGATTGGTATTCCAAGACGTGATGAACAGACATGAGATGTAAAAAGAAAGACTCATTTATTTTTCATATTTTGTTCACTGGTTCTATGGACCCATTTCATAGTGGGGACATGCCAATCTGTCAAGAACCCTAATGTAATTCCTCAGCTCTTCCATGAGTGCTCAGGGGTTATGAGTTTTGTTTTGGTTGTTGTTGTTTTTACTGGGTTGGGAGGGTGGCCTAATGGTTAAGGTGTTTGCCTTACAAACACAAGGTGTAGGGTCAAGTTCGACTGGTTCCTTGAAGTTTGCTCTCTATACAACTGTTCCTGCAAAGAAATTAGAGCAGTTGTGAATTTGGATAAGATTGAAATGCTTTGCCTAACATGTTACTTCTATAAAACAATAGCTATTTGGGAATTAAATTTGGGTTAAGAAACATGGAAAGAGAAAGAAAACTAATAGGTGTTTCACAAGTTCAGATGAGAATGCTGTCATTGAAATGAAGAATAATTAACAAACTAATAAGGGTTTCCATTTGAATGTTTCAGTTTTGCATTTATTATATGTCAGAGTGGTATTTTATAGCCCAAAAAACTTGGAAGTTAAGTTTCAAAGGGGAATTTACCATGACTTTACATCCCAAGTTGAAACCAATTTAAAAGAGGTTTGGCACATATGGAATCAAAAGTCAGAAGAGTTTAGTGAGGATGATATGGGTGATTGGAACAATACAGAAACTATAGCAAAATGAATGGACAAAGAAAGAAATATGTGAAAGTAAGGAGAATTGGTAGGAAAAACTGCCCTAATATGGGCAGTTTTCTGCTGGTGGTAGCCCTTTCTGATTCATAGGCAGGCTCACCACAGTTATTGTACATGGTGCGTAGAATCACCACAGTGAGCTGTCTCC
Organism: Protopterus annectens; assembly: GCF_019279795.1. Lineage (NCBI taxonomy): Eukaryota > Metazoa > Chordata > Ceratodontiformes > Protopteridae > Protopterus > Protopterus annectens. Next base: position 263,276,988 of record NC_056746.1, on the reverse strand, counting down.
ATGGTTATGTTAAATGCTAATGATGCATCCCAGGAAACAGCCTGTGCTGATTAGCCATGTGCCCTCCCACAAAAGTGCTGCCACTTAGGGTAATTGCTCCGTCAAGTGATTAATCACTCACCTGCATAAATTAGCATGGGTGTCCATGTTAAAGAACACAGCTGAAATGCTGAATTCTCTGGTTGCGGTAACTAGGGGATGATCATGTAAAAGGTAAGATCTGGTAAGTGTCTGCTAAGGGGTAGTGGTGGTAGGTATGTGTGTGGTGGCATGTGTACATGTCTGTAGGGTATCAGTGGTCATGTGTGTGTGTTTCTGCTTGGCTGGTTTCAGTAAGCTAGTTATGGGATTGATAGATTAGGGGTGTGTGTGTGTATGTGTGTGTGTGTGTGTGTGTGTGTGTGTGTGTGTGTGTGTGTGTGTGTGTGTGTGTATGGTTGAATGGGTTAGTGTGCCTGTAAGTGTGATGAGATAAGGTGGTTATGTCTCATGAACGGTGTCTATGTGTTGGGGGGTTATAATGCCTATCACCTCCCCTTAGCTGATGAGCAAAGCCTGTAATACAAAAGGAGGGGAACACTAGACACAGAGGTACTTTTTAAATATTACTTTAATTCAAGTAAAGACTTAACAGAACAACAGGTCTTTGTATCATAAAGCATTTTCGGTCCAAGAAGAAGTGTGAAACTCTAATGCCTGGCATTACTAATTGACTGTAACTGTCAGTAATTTATAAGGGACAGGAAATTTATAAGAGGAAAAAGCAGAGATTTTCTGTAAAATCAGGGACAGTTGAGAGGTATGGTAGAGGTGTGTGTGTGTGTGTGTGTGTGTGTGTGTGTGTGTGTGTGTGTGTGTGTGTGTGTGTGTGTGTGTGTGTGTGTGTATGTGTGTGTGTGCGTGCGTGTGTGTGCGTGTGTGTGTGTCTTTATACATGTGTGTACGTGTGCCTCTGTCTGAATGCATACATGTCCACACGAGTGTGAATGAGGAGGAGTACCAATGCCAAAGCGATACATGAGCCACCAGTACTGAATACCACAACAAAGTGTTGATTAGCACCAGCGGTAATACTATAGGCCTCAGAAACACGCAGATTAGTGGTCATTAAGGTCATAGCAGCTAATTATTTCTCTGAAATGCACTTTATGTAATTGAGGAAATTGCTACTTGTGGTCACTGCAGTTTCTGCGAGTAAAGGGAAATTATCTGAATCCTAGCCACAGTGTCATACTGAAGGATATTCACAACGTTTCATAGCTGGGAGTTGTTAAAAAAAAGAGAAAGACAGAATTTTACAGATCAGGATTTTCATTTGAAAACTTCAGAAAATAACTCAGGAAATATTACAGTTAATACAAGAATGTGTTCAGTTGTACAAGAGGCAAATACTCATAGAGCCACAGGATGTACATTACATATTGCATATGCACAAAAAAGAGTAGAGAAAAACAAAAACATAAGAAAAGAACTTGTTTAAGAGAGAATACAGATTCTGCTCATCTGAAAGATATTTTCCGGTATGTAGACATGATATGGTACAGCTTTAGTTTGTATTACAGAAAAGAATGGGGAAATGAAGTTTTTTACCTAAGAAACATTAAATTGGGGTGTGCTTTGGGGACATGGAAAATAACAATGAACATGTCTGGATATTTTTTCAGTAATAATTTTTGAAGGCAGGCATGACTGTAATTTTAAGTGTTCTATGAGCATATTTCAAAGAAGAAAATTACAACACAGGTAAGTAGAACTGAGAAAAAAGATAAATGATGGAGAAAAGTTGAGAGGAGAGAGACCAGGAGTAAAGAACAACGAGAAAACCATTTGAACATTATTTCATGCTTGCACGTCAAAGCACTCTGTGTTTAATAATGAAATGAAAGATGGATTTCCAAGCATTATAAATGTGCAAATGTAAATTAAGAAGTTTTTACTAACAAAACCTGAACATCTATTTTGTTTTAAAGTGCTGTGGGATCTTTCATATCTACCTAGGTTACTACCAAACATGAATTCAGTTTAAGGTCACATACAAAGGACAGCATCTCAGAGGTGCAGCACCCCTTATGTTGCACTATACTATCAATACTGAATAATCAATCTAAGCACCATCTACAGGGATAGAACCCAAAACCTTCTGGTTCTCCTTCCATGTAAGGCAATTATCCAAGTTGTTAAGCATTTGACTGTATTATAACATAATTGTGATGATTTCACTAATAACTAAAAAATAAAAGATTTATTGGACATATCTTTAGGGTGATTATAAAGAGTTAAGGGGGACTACTGGTCTGGACATGAGAGTATGTGTGTATTACTGCTGATCATGAAGGTATATTAAGGAGTTCTATGGTAGAGAGCTTTCAATGTAAAGGTGGTGGGACATGGAATACCATGGAACGCTAGGAGAATTCTCACATATTTAGAGACTGTGGACAGCAAAGGTTCCAAGATAGCAGAGCAATACTGATATCACAGGATGAGTGGACTGCAAGATGAGGCTGTTTACCGACCAACAGGAAATTTACTTTTTCAGCTGGAACCAAGAATTAAATAAAGGAAGGCATATGGCAGGTAAGCAGAGATTTGATATGACTTGGAAAGGGAATGAAAAAGCAATGAAAACATTTATAATATATGATAATGCTATAATTACCTGCTTAGGCACTGTGAATCAGAGGCCAAGGAGTCAGAGCCTAAAACAATGAAAACTTATCCCATCATAAAAAATGTATAGTTTTCCCTCTTCTCCAATATTTTTAGCTATACCACACCATTTACTTTTAAATACAAAAGCAGCTATATTGGTACATTTATGTATTACACAAATCCTTCTTTTAGGAAAACACTGTAGTATTTTTTTTCTCCTGTTTTAATGCCACAGTTACAAACCTGATTGTGAGAACAGCAGCTGATTAGAGTAATTCTAATTCAGCCATTTTTGTACATTTACCATGTTGACACTTAGCCTTTAGAACCTGAATAAATAACTGAAAGCACAATTAGATGAATGGTTCCTCGATTGCCTCATTAGGAAATCTTGTACATTTTAATTAAAGTGTTGAAATGTGTCATTTAAGGATTTTAATTTCCAAAAGTGCTATTTAATCAATAAATAAAATAATCATTATCATCCCATGTGTACAGTCCATATATAATTACAGAGGGATTTTACTGCAGCTTAGAAATCACACATCCCCTGATAAAGCATACAGTCCCAAACTGCTATGACATTAACTCAGGGATAATTTTAGATTTTATATTACACTTGCTGTAATAAATTAATGTATGCCAAGCAACTGTTCAAGCTGTTTAGCTAATAATACTGAACGACTCACCAGGAAAAAACATTTTACTCTCATACCCACTGAATTCTGTTTTTGTAGTGTTCATTGAGACCTGTTTTCTTGTTCATTTAGGGAACCAATTAGTAATGTGTGAAGGTACAAATATACAAAGGGGTGCTATATTATTTTTTTTTCTTTTGTATGACCCATCTCAATGTGGAAATTAAAAACATGTATTTAGGTATTACATTCTACGCATTTTAGGGGCAAGTAAGAAGTTGCCAGTTCACCTCATGGATATATGTTAAAATACCTCACCCCTCCTTTCTCTAGCTTTGCTTTTGATAAGCTCTGGTTCTATACTGCACAGAGACAGTAAGTGATGCATTCTACAGTTTAGATGAAGCTGTTTCCTTTGACACAAAATTATGAAGAACTTTAAGGCAACAAGAACATTTGATGGCCTAATAAGGTAACTACCACAACAGTAAATCTTCAAATAAATGTCACTATGTCAGTAAATCAGAACATTGTTTTTTTTCACCTTCTGTATACCATTTTCTGGTTGGGTTTTCCCAGGAAGTCAAAACCAAAACTCAACACTCCATAAAAAGATAAATCCAGAAGAAAAAACGAAGCTCCCAAGGCAAGTCAACAGGACACACTTTAATGTTAGCTCTTTCAATCACAAATGATACATGGGGGTGTGGCCAATATCATGAGAAGTTAACAGCACTGTTTTTAGCTCTGCTTCATTTTAACATCTCTGACAGGATTTTTACTAAAAAAACTCAAACAGAACATTTCAAAACTCAGTGATTTGATGAATTTATAGCTGAACATCTGTGAAAGATCTACTACTAAAAATAACAAGTCTGAAACTCTTTTAATTGCTTTTTCCTGTCATGAAAACTAGAAAGAACTAATTGCCTCAGAATGAGCCACTCTAATCCTAGTGTACAGGACAGCCCAATGGAAAAGACACACAGGATATACTAAATAACATCAATGAGTTATCTGTAAAGATAGATAAATTAGAAAGCAAAATGGACAGTTTCAAAGTAGAATGTAAAAAACAAGTTGAAGTGCTGAGTGAATCTCTTAAACAACAATCATCACAAATTTCGAATATAGAAGAGGGACGGTCTGACTTTGATGAAATTACTTGAAAATGAAAATAACACTGAATTTCTTCTGAAACAAATCAACTTATTCTGGGAAAAAAGAAGACTTAGAGAACAGATCTAGAAGGAATAACATTAGGATTTACAGGATTCCTAAAAAAGAAGAGGGATACAGTAGGATTTAATTCCGTAATACCTGGCTGCCTAAAACTTTGAACCTGCCTGAATCTTTTTCCTTTGGCATCAAAAGGGCACATAGATCACTTTCCAACTCATCTTTAAAAAAAACACCTTCACCAAGGTCAGTGATCCTAAGATTTTTCTCAAGTCAATATAAGGATTTAGTATTAAAAGCTGCATGGACTAATTACATATCTCTTAAGTGTCCAGATTTTTGGTTCACATTTTTAGTCTGTTCATCATAAAATTTTTGGTTTTCTGGCAAATCACTAGGATGGCCTGAGGGTTGAATTCCCTAAATAATGACATGCATTTGAGTTTCAGATTTCAAATCCTTTAGAAAATGTGTGTTAAAACAAACCCTGTTATTCCAACAACGTTCTAAGTTTATAAGGGCAATATTTAAAACATGTCCCTATATTTGGGCTTTTGTTCCCCAATTTTGTCAGGGTTTGTCTAGATTTCTTGCACTAACAGGTTGAGAGGTATGACTAGTTATCCAGTTAAAATTAAAGAAAATACTCTAAGATTTGACAATGACTATTCAATATTAGTGATGTCAAAGAGAAAAGCATGTATCCTACTTGTTAAAAGTTTAAGGAAAAATAATATTAAAGTACAAATCTTGTTTACAGCAAAAATAAAGATTCATCTTCCAGAAGGAAACAAGATTTTTAATACCCTGGAAGCTGCAAATCAGATTTGGTAACAAACCAATTTGTCCAGGGACATCTTTAAGGGGGGGGGGTTAGATAAAAATAGTACTGGGGATTAATAGGGTAGGGGAAGTAGGTTAGAGTGGGGATGAAAGGGTTAAATGAGAATGAAGGATGATTGGTAGGAAAAGAGGTAAGGGTAGGGAGGGGCTTAATGGTTTTATGGAAGTATAACTGGTTAGGGAATAATCACATTTTGGCATGAAGTTGCTATCCACCATCCCTCTGTCTTCTGTAAGATAGTGGGGGATTGTGGTTATTTCGTAGGTTTGGGTAGGGCAGAGAGGAGAGGCAGGCTTGCCCTCTTCTGTTCCCCTCTGGTGTTGGATGTTCATTTCAATGAGTTGGGAAAGAAAAGTAAGCAGCTGGACGCTGCTTGATAAGTTAAATAAGTGAGTGGAGGTAAAGACGCTGTTTATTTGGTTGGATAATTTAATTCAATACGTGGTAAATGAAGTATGACCGCGGTGGTGGTGCTGTGGTTGCATTGTCGCCTCACAGTAAGACGTCCTGTTTGATTCTCAGCTAAAGTGTCTTCTGTGTGGAGACATGCATGAATGGGCATACCTTCGTTGAAGGTTGTGTGTCAGGGCTGGCAACTCGGCATGTAAAAGTCTACTGCCAATCATTAGCAGACCTGTTACACTGTGGCAACCCCTAACCAGGAAAAGCAGAAAGACACAACAACAATGTGGTAAATGAAGTGAGTGATGGGACACTGCTTGATAAGTTAAATAAGTGAGTGGAGGTAAGGATGCTGCTTATTTGGTTGAAAGTTTAATTCAATAAATGGCAAATGAACTGAGTGATGGGACATTGCTTCATAAGTACATTAAGCAAGTGGGGGTAAGGACGCTGCTTATTGGGTCAGGTTGAGCAAGGTCACATTGCCCTAGTTAAGTTTTATGGATATCCATCCTGTGATTATCAACTATACTATGTTTATGTTGTGATTAATAAATAATTTTGGTTAATGAAGTTATGTTTATGGAAGTTCAATAAAAGTCATCAGACATCATTCTGTGTGATGTGTGTTTATTGAAGGAGACCAGGACAATGGATTTTATACAGAAAAATAAAATCCTAGGAAAAAAGCAGGAAAAAATGGACTGGAATGTATCAACTTCTTTGAAGAGAAATGCAACAAGAGATGGTTGGTTAATAAAAGACAAAAACACTTAAAAACTGAAGGACAAATGAAAATCAATGAATCTCATGGTTATGAATACTTATTAATTTAAAGAAGTGCTTAAATATGTATGAACAGGTGCTGAATACTACTTTTTACAAGGTAAGTAATTTATTTCTTTCCCTACTTCAAATGGTTACTAGTTCCCTTTTAAAAATGTTAGAGTTTTTAGCTATATATGAAACTAAAGCCACTTATTTTCATTTACAGTTTAAAAGGATAAACTATTCATTTTATTAAAAGTTAATTATTACTAAGATGAAATTTATATTAAGTGGTACACTTTCTGATATCTTGGCATAGTTGAGTAATGTGCTATTAAATATAATACAAGATGCAATAAATAACACTAAAGAGGAATGTTAAGTTACATTCTGGGTTCTTAAAATGGTCCAGTAGGGGGCTATGATAGTATACTTGACATGCAATAGCACCCAGGAAAGACATTCTATGTTATAAACAAAGTATAAAAGCTATAGCATGGTATTTTATTTATTAATCATTTTGTTGACCGGGAAAGTCCGACTAGGATAGAGCCTATTTCCAGCGGAGGCCCAAGTCTTTGGATTGTGGAAGGAAACTGCAGTACCCAGAGGAAACCCACACAAATGTAGGGAGAACATGCAAACTCTGCACAGAAGGCACCCCAGCCGAGAATCAAACTGGAGAATCTCTTGCTGTGAGGCGACAATGTTAACCGCTGCACCACTGCACTGCCCAATAAATATATAAAGATTATTATTGGAATGATATCAAATAATTAGCGCAACATTATCACTTTAACAAGTTAAACATGGATCACACATAACTGTATTTTTTTTAATGCAAGTTTATATGCTATGTCTCCTTTAAAAAAGTGGTCTGCTTTATATTAAACATCTCATACAAATAGTGCTTACTGAATCATTAAATGTTATTTCCTTAAATACAGTAGCTTTTTAGTTGCTAAAATACTTTGAAATGTTTTTGTTCATTTTTTAGTGGTTTGTATGGGTTTGAGGGATTGATTTGTAATGTAGAGGTGGCTTGGATTTACTTTCAAGCATTTGAAACAACTTAGAGTCATGAGCACTTTTGTGATGCTGCGGGAGTTCTGAAAATTCTAAGAACTGCCCATGTTACTTCTTCCAGTCTAAAAGTACATAATCATAATGTTTTGAATCATATGCTAAGATGTCAAAGAATACAGGTCAGATAAAAAGAAAAAGATAGTGAATTCAATTCTAAACCACTGTCAGTTATTAAATAGTTCTGAATACTTACAGTATACCAAAAGGATAGCTTATATACTAGCCTATAGAAAGACACTTCTGATAAAAAAATTAGGATTGTGTTTCTCTGCTATTGCATCATTTTAATGATAACGCTTAATACCTCAGAATAATTTATTATGGAAAGTTTGAATCTTAAAAGGGAAGATTTTTCAGATGTTTGTTCAGATACTATTAGACATATTTAAGGAAAAATAGGACTGAGTCTAACAATTGTACTAGATTAAACAGTATCAGATATTAAAGGATAAATATAAATGTTCTATTATATGATATTCTACACTAGGATTATAGCTAAAATATAAAACCTAAGAATATAGTAATATCATAAGACATAATATACAAACAGAAATAGAAAGAGATCAGAATAAGTAAATATATATATATATATATATATATACATATATATATATATATATATATATATATATATATATATATATACAGTTAAAGAATATAAATATGTTGACAAGTGTGAGAGGTTGGCATAGTGGTTAACTCATTCCCTCCAGTAGAGCTCTTTTGAGTGTGTACCTTTAACTCCCAGTGGGTGTGGCTTCAGCCTTTAAAAATGAAGTTATCACCTTACAGTTCTAACAAATACTTATTGACAGAGGCCCTATATCAATACAGTTGTGTTTGCCATCATATATGCTTCAAGATAAAATATTCTGATGCCTTGTGCATAGCATGATTTTGGAATTATGAATGCAAATATGAACAGGCAATATTTGACACCTAGAGGAGCAGTAGGAGGTAACTGCAGAAACACCTGTAGACATCACTCGGCTGTAATGAGTTAAGATGTTCACCTTATAGGTGCAAGGTCCAAGGTTTGATTCTCACATGAGGTAATTGGCTGGGCTTGGAAGGGCACACAAGGGCAGTTAGTCTGATACTAATTTATGAACTTATTAGCCTATGAACAACTTTACACATAGTAAAAAAAAATGAAAATATAAAATCATCTGGCCTATAAATTAATAAATATGAAAAAAACAACTGACTTCCTCCCTACAGTAGACCATGCAGATCATGTTAGGTACAGAGAAAGATGATTGTAGAGATAATCAGTTTGCTCAACTTATAATAAAGATTCTGAACACCTGTTTAACTTTTCTTATTCATAATAACCCACTGATGGGCTTTTTTAAAATGATGCATAATAAAAATATGAGATGTTAATATGAAACAGAAGCATGAGCTAAGCATTGTTTGTCTAAAGAAAAGTGTGAAAAATAGTTTTTTGTCATGTTCAACAAACTAGGAATACATTATTCCATGGTAGAATGTTTTAGGATTATATCATTAGGTATTTTTTATTTGTTTCAAAGGTTTTGTCCATAGCTGAGGATTTCATATTGTTTATATATATATATATATATATATATATATATATATATATATATATATATAACAAACAGCAAAAACCTGTTCCACGAACAATAAAGCTCATCCTCCCACACAAGTCCAGAAAGGTAGAATCCACCAGCGAAAATATAAGTAAATAAATGATTTATTTTCACACCACACAAATAAAATCTGAGCGCTTTCGTCTCCCTTCGGAGACTTCTTCAGAGATGAATTAAAACCACAAAACACATCAGTTTATATACATTAACTAGTGGGCTGGTTAATAGATGAATTAGTACGCACATTTACTTCATTTCCTTCTAAAAGTAAAATATACACTGTTTTCATTGTGTGTAGATAACTGTTTTCTATACGGAAAACTTTAAATACAGTTATAAAATCAAAAACTGTGAAAACAACTGTATACAAGTTTAGAATATATATAAATGTATTACATGTATTAGATATATTAAGATATGTTGCAATATATCAAAAAATAAATAAGTTGTAAGTTACAATTAATATGCCTTATTACGTTGTGAAAAGAAGGGAGAAACAGTGTGTCATATCAAAACCTTAAAAAGAGAGAAAACTAGTAACAAAATTATGGTAAACCATAATGCCAACTCTACAAAAAATTGAATGTGTATACATATGAATATATGTATACTCACATACAAATATATATACACATGTATGTATTCCTACTTCCATAAATATCAATAGATATCAGTCAAATAAATTAATACATCTATACAGCCTATATAAATATATATATATATATATATATATATATATATATATATATATTTATAAAGTATAAATATATTCTTAATAATAATTAAATAATTTAATAATTTAATAATTTAATATGATATAATATATCCACCTGTCTATAAAATGTACTTTTATATATTGGTATATATCTTCTTTGGAAATTATATGTATATTATGTATATTCCTAACTTTTAACAGCCCTCTTAGGGTCAGCAGCAAAAATTTTTAAAACAGGAGAAATAGATATGTGGTCATTAAGGCCTTTCCCTCCACATGCATCCAAACGCAATTGCCACATCATTTCCTTGTATTCTAACTTTGTTTCCCAGTCCCCACCTCTTTCCGGGTGTCCAACTTCTTCTAATACCCAGAATTTGAAATTAGCCTCCTTGCAATTCATCAAATGTCTGTATAATGCATTATTCACATTTTGCTTATTGATGTCCCTTATATTTTCGTATATATGTCTCTCAGTTTTACCCACATAATATTTTGAACACACCTTACAAAAGGCCAAGTAAACCACGCCCTGAGTATAGCAACTGCTATAATTCCTAGCTTTCAAAGTAATTCCTGTACTTGGTATTGTCAAATCCTTTTGTTCTGCAATGAAAGAGCACTGGGCACACCGTCCACATTTGAAAGTTCCCCGTTTTCTATTTGCACCTATAGTTGTATTGGTTTTATTAGTCTTGTAATATTCCAGTATGTTCTTTATATTCCTATTCCTCCTATAACTATATTTTATATTCTTCTGAAATGTATTAGTTTTACCATACATTTCACCAAACATCCCTCATGTCTCATCTATACATTTTCTTAACCACCCCATACCTTTGTGGTAAGTTAATGTAAGGAAGGGTAGACCATCATTTATGTTACTATTCTTACTAATCCCCTGTCTATTTTTTTGTATATCATTAAGTGTAGAAGTACCATTTTCTTCCAATACGTCCGATAAACCCCTCTTTTTAATAGCAAGAAGTGGTACATATCTGTTTTCATTTCTACCTTTAAGAACATACTCTGCTATATTGTCAATAATTCTTGATGGATAACCTCTCTCCTGAAACATCTGTTCTACATTTTTAATTTCCATGATGAAATCACTGTCACTTGAAATCATTCTTGCTATTCTAATCATTTGCTCTTTGACAATATTCTTTTTTAAGAACTGGGGGTGGTCACTACTGTAATGTAGGTAGGCATTAGAAAAATGTTTTTCACGATAAATATTAGATTTATAACAACTATTATAATAATCTTTTTCTAGTTGAACATATAAAAAATGGATAACATCCTTCCCAATTTTAAAAGTAAATTCTAAAAAGTTAGTAGTATCACTTATATATCGTATAAATTCATCTATTGTATTCTCTGATCCCTCCCATACAATAAAAATGTCATCCAAAAACCTAAAATATTTTATAATGTAGTTTTTGTGTATGGAAGAAAAAATGAAATTTAACTCTCAATACAACATCACAATATTAGCATATATTGGTGCGCAAGCTGACCCCTTAGCCACACCTTCCTTTTGGTGGTAGTACTCCCCCTGAAAGTAAAGATAATTGTATTTTAAAATAAGTTCCATGTTTTCAAGAATCACTCTGTATTCATCGTTTGTAAGACCATCCATTCCTGTTATAATCTCATCAAACCATTTTAACCCCTCATCTTGGGGAATAACTGAAAACAGGTCTTTAACATCAACTGTTAGGAATATATACTCATCATCATATGGACAATTCACAATTTTCTTTAAAAAATCCCACGAGTCAATAAGAATATGCTCAAAATTATTAAGAATATGCTTGAGTTTATAATCAACATATATAGCTAAAGGTTGAGTTTTTGAACCCTGGGAAGACACAATTGGCTGCATAGGGGGATCTACAATTGATTTATGTACCTTTGGAATTCCAAAAATAATAGGTATTACTGGTTTAGGAACACTAAAATAATTGTAAACGTCTTTATCAATCAAACCTTGAAGGAGATTATCCTCCATTATAAGGTCAATTTTCTTGTATGAAATATTAATCTTATTTTTTGATACAATCTCGTATTGGTTCTCCTTGTCTAAAATATCCAGCATTTTCCTATTATATTCCCATTTGTCCATTAGTACCACCCCCCCACCTTTGTCTGGCTTCATCACTCTAACCTTGTCATTTCTACCAAACTCATTTAATATATTAAATTCAGTAGATGTTAGATTACTTATCATTCCCATATTAATATATTTTTGATTTTTGTTATATAAATACCTAATATTCTTAGTAACACATTTTTCAAAATTGAATAATTCTTTCTGTAGCGGTGGATTATAGGTACTAGATCTTTTTAATTTCATTATACTGCCACTATTGTCTTCATATTTTTTATCCTTAAAGTTATGAATAAAATTTAATTTCCGTGTATATAGCTTAATGTCTAATAAAATATTATCCAAAAGTGGCATATTACTAGGTACAAAACTAAAACCTTTTATAAATAAGTTAAAATAGTCTTCATTAATCTGAATGTTTGTATAATTAAATATATTAAAATTGTTAAAAGAATTGATAATATTATTACCATTAGTCTCTTAATTAGTACTTTCCTGTCCCCCAGTTACTGTCTCTTCCACATTACTTAAAGCTCCAGTGGTAGTTAGCATTGCGGTCTCCCTATGTACCGATTGTTGTTTTCCGCTATCTGTGCATATGTAGGCTGTACATTCCGGTTTCTTATTCTTTCTGATCTCCTTGGTTCGTCTATTTCTAAAGGGATAACATCCCCCCTGTTAAACCTATTCTCATTGCTTTCATATCTTTGATAATCAGTAGTGCCAGTAGCTTCCAATTCATTATAAAACTGTTTTTCATCCCTAATTTCATAGTTCCTCTGATATTTGTTATTATTATAATACTTATTAACAGAGTAAGGGTTTTTCTTTTTATAATTCAAATCTGGTCTCCTGTCACAGTAATATGCTAAATTCAATTCATATTCCTTTAAATCTCTTTCTATCTTAGAAAGCTTTCTGTTCATGTTAATATTTGTATAATAGTCAACATCCTGTAATACTCTATAATATATGTTTTTATACTCTTCTACTGAAAATAAAACATCAGTGCTAATAATCAAATACAAATCTCTTTTTTAGTATGTTCCATATTCACATTGTTATATTTAATCATCTCCCTTAAAATGACCAGCCCACAATCATTTAAAATACCAGTAACAGTTTTAAAGAACTTGTTGTCATACTTCGCATTGTTAGGATACTTGTTCAATCTAAGACCTTTGGGCACAATTTTTTCTTTTAAACATTGGGAAGGATGTTATCCATTTTTTAGATGTTCAACTAGAAAAAGATTATTATAATGTTTTTTATAAATCTAATATTTATCGTAAAAAACATTTTTCTAATGCCTACCTACATTACAGTAGTGACCACCCCCAGTTCTTAAAAAATAATATTGTCAAAGGGCAAATGATTAGAATGGCAAGAATGATTTCAAGTGACAGTGATTTCATCATGGAAATTAAAAATGTAGAACAGATGTTTCAGGAGAGAGGTTATCCATCAAGAATTATTGACAATATAGCAGAGTATGTTCTTAAAGGTAGAAATGAAAACAGATATGTACCACTTCTTGCTATTAAAAAGAGGGGTTTATCGGATGTATTGGAAGAAAATGGTACTTCTACAGTTAATGATATACAAAAAATAGACAGGGGATTAGTAAGAATAGTAACATAAATGATGGTCTACCCTTCCTTACATTAACTTACCACAAAGGTATGGGGTGGTTAAGAAAATGTATAGATGAGACATGGGGGATGTTTGGTGAAATGTATGGTAAAACTAATACATTTCAGAAGAATATAAAATATAGTTATAGGAGGAATAGGAATATAAAGAATATACTGGAATATTACAAGACTAATAAAACCAATACAACTATAGGTGCAAATAGAAAACGGGGAACTTTCAAATGTGGACGGTGTGCCCAGTGCTCTTTCATTGCAGAACAAAAGGATTTGACAATACCAAGTACAGGAATTACTTTGAAAGCTAGGAATTATAGCAGTTGCTATACTCAGGGTGTGGTTTACTTGGCCTTTTGTAAGGTGTGTTCAAAATATTATGTGGGTAAAACTGAGAGACATTTTAGAGCCAGAATATACGAACATATAAGGGACATCAATAAGCAAAATGTGAATAATGCATTATATAGACATTTGATGAATTGCAAGGAGGCTAATTTCAAATTCTGGGTATTAGAAGAAGTTGGACACCCGGAAAGAGGTGGGGACTGGGAAACAAAGATAGAATACAAGGAAATGATGTGGCAATTGCGTTTGGATGCATGTGGAGGGAAAGGCCTTAATGATCACATATCTATTTCTCCTGTTTTAAAAATTTTTGCTGCTGACCCTAAGAGGGCTGTTAAAAGTTAGGAATATACATAATATACATATCATTTCCAAAGAAGATATATACCAATATATAAAAGTACATTTTATAGACAGGTGGATATATTATATCATATTAAATTATTAAAATATTTAATTATTTAATTATTATTAAGAATATATATATACTTTATAAATATATATATATATATATATATATATATATATATATATTTATATAGGCTGTATAGATGTATTAATTTATTTGACTGATATCTATTGATATTTATGGAAGTAGGAATACATACATGTGTATATATATTTGTATGTGAGTATACATATATTCATATGTATACACATTCAATTTTTTGTAGAGTTGGCATTATGGTTTACCATTATTTTGTTACTAGTTTTCTCTCTTTTTAAGGTTTTGATATGACACACTGTTTCTCCCTTCTTTTCACAACGTAATAAGGCATATTAATTGTAACTTACAACTTATTTATTTTTTGATATATTGCAACATATCTTAATATATCTAATACATGTAATACATTTATATCTATTCTAAACTTGTATACAGTTGTTTTCACAGTTTTTGATTTTATAACTGCATTTAAAGTTTTCCGTATAGAAAACAGTTATCTACACACAATGAAAACAGCGTGTATTTTACTTTTAGAAGGAAATGAAGTAAATGCGCGTACTAATTCATCTATTAACCAGCCCACTAGTTAATGTATATAAACTGATGTGTTTTGTGGTTTTAATTCATCTCTGAAGAAGTCTCCGAAGGGAGATGAAAGCGCTCAGATTTTATTTGTGTGGTGTGAAAATAAATCATTTATTTACTTATATTTTCGCTGGTGGATTCTACCTTTCTGGACTTGTGTGGGAGGATGACCTTTATTGTTCGTGGAACAGGTTTTTGTTTTATATATATATATATATATATATATATATATATATATATATATATATATATATGGTTCCCCTTCATATGCCCGAATAACCACAATCTCGAAATGCAATAAGCCGAGACTATAAAGACGAAACACCGGAAACCCGAAAGTGCAAAAGCGTGAAAATCAAAAGGAAGAAACTGTATGGAAAGCAGTGACAAATGGAAAGTGCAGAAGAATACTTCAGTGCTCCTGGCACAATTGGTGAAATATATGTGACTGTTTCATCTCAGAAAGGAGCTCCTATACTCATTTTAGATGGGTATGTGTTACACAGAGAGAAAATATATCATGATAAAACATACTGGTGCTGCAAGTATAAACGCGGTGAGAAATGTAGAGTTAGAGCTGTTACTTTAACTTTGCCTAATGGGGAAAGGCGGTTAAAATCTGTTCAGCACTTACATCCTGGAGATCCGGTCGAAATTGAGCAGTATAAAGTGTCTCACTCATTAAAGTTGAAAGCTGATAATTCCAGGGATACTCCCTGTTTAATAGTTGATGATGTTTTAACATCAACATCTACTGTGATAGCTCCCAGTTTACCTACTCGCAAAACACTTGTTCAAAAAGTTGGCAGGATGCATCATTCTAAGTTAAAATGCAGCAGTTTCCATATTGAAAAGTTGGAAGATATTGATTTTACAATGTTTCCATGTAAATCGGGAGTGTTTCTTAGTAAGTGCATAGTAGATACTGCTACAGAAACAGCGGTGGTAGTCTTTTCAACGACACAAAATCTGCTTGATCTAAACACAGCTACTATTTGGCTTGTTGACGGTACGTTCTTTTATAAAGGTATAATGTGCCGTCAACTGTACCGTATTCATGGTTTGATTAGATACAGAGGTTTTCATAAGAGCATACCTTTGCTGTATTGTATAATGAGTAGAAAGCCTCTGAAATGTTACAACTTTATGTGGAGTTGTGTTTTACATTTAATGGATGAGCAAGGCTTCGAGGTGTCTGTCAAATACATATTGAGTGATTTTGAAGTAGCAGCCAGGAAGCATATTCTGTTAAATCTGCAAGGTGTAAAACCTAAAGGTTGTTTTTTCATTTCTCCCAAAACATTTGGAGAAAGGTCTTTCACATCTGTATAACACAGACCTTTCTTTTCAGTTGTATGTCAAGTGTCTCATCGCTTTAGCTTTTGTACCTGAATGTGATGTATTACATGCATTTGATGAACTAAAAGCCGTGTTTCCAGCTGATGGCAATGAAGTATTAAAGTACTTTTCTGAGTGGTATATGTTGGGAAAAGTTCGAAAGTTTTGCACTAGGACTACTGGATTTTCCAGGTTTCCCCCATTGTTTCCCATTGCATTTTGGAATGTGGATGAATTAAATATGCTGTTTTTGCCTCACACACAAAACAGTGTGGAGGCGTGGCACCATAGATTAAAGTCATTACTGGGCCATAGAGCAACAGACCTATCAATGCTTATGACAGTGTTATCTAGAGAACGGGATAGGGTAGACAAGCTCAGAATTAGAATGAGTTGTGGTGCACCTCCTTCACCAAAGAAACAAAAGGTAGTGACCCGTCATGCTAAATTTGAGCATGTTTTGAAGAACAGATCTAGTAACTTGGATTTGGATTTCCTGATGGCAATTGCAAGGTTGCTAAAGATGTGATGTACGCTATGACAATTGCGGTACATGTTGAAGCATTAACAGACGTTATGAGGACTTTATGTGGATGAATGGATTTACATTGTATTTCTTTTGCCTTGAAGCATTATTCTGGGATAATAAAGGTTTTACTTTATTTTCGGGCTTTTATGTGATCATGGTGAACAGTTGTCAGTCATTTGCAGTTTCAGGATTTTGTCATTTCGGGTTTCTGGTTTCGGCGTATTGCATTTCGAGCTTGTGGTTATTTGGGCATATGAAGGGGAAGCATATATATATATATATATATATATATAAAGTATATAATAAGTTATGTACATAAATGCAATTTTATTATATCTGTGTTTTTTTCTCTCTCCTATGTAAATGTCTGATTTTAAATGCATATCTATTAATATTAATGGACTGAATAATCCAGTAAAGCGGGGGAGTCTGTTTAAATACTTGCAATTACATAAAGCTCAAATAGTATTTCTACAGGAAACACATTTAATAAATAAAAATGTAAGTATATTTTCATTAAAGAATCATTTGATTTTAGCAGGTTCTAGCTCTCAAGCTAAAGGAAGAGGCACCCTCATTTTATGGAATAATTCACCAGTAATGCCTAAAGTGAAAGATGCCTATGTTGATAAAGTGACATATCAAGCATTATTATAATTGAGTGGAACAGAAAACTATATACAGTGCTGAACTGTTATTGGATTCCAGGGGTTGGAGCTAAAGCTACAAAAATTACTTGGATACTATATAGCCTATTACATGAAAGGTGAACCACACTGATCCACACAGCTTAGAACACGTTTTCTGAGTTATTCAGTAGGGCAGCATCCTTCTGCTGTAAGCCTTGTAGGACTGCTTGTTTAGGGCAACGGTTCCTGGTGGGAAAGATAGTTTAAAATTAATTAGCACAGGTTTAGGGCTCAAACAGTAACACTATGTGCAGAGAAACAAAGTAATTACATCCACAATACAACTGTTTTCCCTGTATTATTCTGTTTAGATATAAAATATAGGCTTTCCTGATGTACCTACTATATTACATAACAGATGCAGGTACTAGAGTCCTTAGTTATATTTAAGCAGGAGAGCCTCTAGTCTGTTAATTGTAATGTGTGTTTTACTGTTATAAGTTAATTAAGTCCCTCCAAGCTAACAAGCCTCACAATCAGTATGCTGTAGCTTCTAAAATACACAGACCACAGCTTTTGGCCATCTGTAGCATTTTAAACATACTCAGCAGGTTCTCTATATGATAACATAACACTTAGTGATTATAATAGTTGAAAAGCCACTAAAACATTATAATATAGTTTCTAAATCACAGACCAATGTGTTTGGCCGTCTGTAGCATAAGGAATGTAATCCACAAGTTCAGTAAGGTTTTAACATTTAAAGTGAGGTTGTACTAGCTTAACAGCCACTAATTCGGTATTCTGTTGCAACAGATTCAATATTACTATGTTGCAATGTCAGTAGACTCTAGGCAACGTTCATTAGCAATTATGTATCCATGCTAGCTAGCTTAATACAGTAAAACAGCTCACCGTAGCTGTAGAGTTTAACAGCAATAACACTTAAGCATTCTATTACACTTTATGCATTTCTGTTAGACAAAAAGACAGTAGTAGCATAAATCTTGTAGACATGCTGAATTCACTAGATTAAATACACAAATATAACTTAAAACATTAGGCATATACCACGAGGGTGAGGGCTGCCGACTGGGTCTAGTAGCACTGATTTTTAAAAATAGCGGGTTCAGAGATGTCTTTCAAACCTCGCATACGTAGTTGTGCAGGGGGAGGGGATCCCAGGTATGATAAGCTTGCAGGGCTTAACCACACACAAGAAACCTGCAAGTAAGTAAGTCTGCTTAGGTTTAACAGGATAGTCTTTGAATGAGTAAAACTACTGTATAAATTGTAAGTCAGGGGTTTTCTTTTTACCTTTTTTTTTACTTACAATTTTTTGATTTAATTTTGGGGAAATCTCTTTAATTTTCTTCCAATTTTGTAGATAAAATATGGGAGAAGTGTAGTTTAGGGGTTGGTAATATAGATGGGGCTGAGGAATAGTGCTATAGACCCAGGTCAGCAAATGTAAAATGCACAGATAGTTTCAGATGAATAATAACCTTAGCCGGGCTTTTAGCCAGTGGGCAGCTTAGAACAGGTTTTCTGAGTTATTCAGAGTCTTTCTGCTGTAAGCCTTGTAGGACTGCTTCTTTAGGGGGATGGCTCCTTAGCCGGGTTTTTAGCCAGTGGGCAGCTTAGAACAGACCATAATACTGTAATATTTAATATTATAAAAAAACCTGACAATTTAATACATCACAGGAGATTACCAGCATACATCATTAAAATAAAAGGATTCAAGGATTGGTATTTTAAAGAGATCAAAAATTTCCTAGAAATAACCATGAATGGTGAAGTATCTGACATTGTCCTGGGAGAGTCACTAAAAGCTTACTTAAATGGAAGAGTTACAGTCTGGTATATTAGTAAAACAAGAGGATGGGACAAAGAATCAAATACACTACAGGCCAACATAGACACACTAAAGTTAAATCTAAAAGCAAATGATATCATCAGTCAGTCTGAATTTAAAAACATGAATAAAAATATGTTGAAATTCTAAATCATAAAGTTTCAATAAACCTGGAAAAACATAAACTTCAGGCATATTCAGTAAATGCTTTATGCTTGCATAAACATGGTCTTAGATCAAAGAAAATTAATAAACTAAATTATATCAAAGAAATTATAACACATATAAATAATAAAAAAAGAAAGAAGAACAGATATTAAAGGTATTCTTGAAGGCTTTAAAATATTTTATGAAAATATAAATAATAATACAAATAACCTAGAAAATGATGATATAGTTGAAACTTTTCTAAGCGAAAATATAAATAATAAAATAACAAGTGAACTAATAAAAAAATTATAGACCATTCACTTTAACAGAAATAAAAGATCAAGTAAAAAAGTTACAAAATAATAAGGTACCGGGCTTAGATGGTCTTATACCAGAACTATATAAAATACTGCCGGATGATACAGTTCAAATATTAGATAAAGTCTATAGAAAAATAAAAACAACTGCTGAAGTCCCCCATCATGGAAATATTCCCTTATATCATCTATTTTAAAACAAGATAAGGATCCTACAAAGTGCTCATCATACAGACCCATTTCACTTTTAAATGTGGGCTATAAGATGTTCATGTCCATTTTAGCTAACATAATTAATCTAATTATACCTAAACTAATTAACAATGATCAAACTGGGTTTATTTTAAATAGTCAAGTACAGAAACATATAATTAGAATATATACATTAATAGACTATGCAAATAAAAATAAAAAATAACTTTCTATCATTAGTCTCGATTTAGATAAAGCTTTTGACTTAGTTAATTCATTGTACCTGTTTAAAACACTTAAAGTGTATAATTTCTCACCTGAGCTAATTGCATTACTTTCTAAGTTATATGATAACTCTTGTGTTTATGTTAAAATAGGTTATTTTCTTTCTAATTCATTTAAATTACAAAAAGGCACAAAACAAGACTGTCCATTATTACTGTTACTTTTTGCATTAGCTATAGAATTCTTTGCTAATACTATTAGATCCAATAAGAACATTAATGGTATAAAAATAAAAGAAGATTTCAAACTAAAGATTCAACTATTCCCAGATGATATTTTAATAACAATAGGAAATATTAAGAATTTATTAACAGATATAATTAGTTCTATGAGTCAGTTTGAAGAAATCTCGAACTTAAGATTTAATCATAACATAAGTACATTATTAATTAATAAAACATTTTAAAAATCATACAAAAATATTCTAATTTCAGTGGGAATGGCAATCAAATGAAATACCTTGGTATAACCATTAAGTCTAATAGTATGGAAATGATACAAACAAATTGTCAACAGGTTGTTAATAAAATTTTATGTTTATTCACAAATTGGAACAGATTTTTCTTTACCATGGAATAACGATTAATGCTTCTTAATATGGTACTTCTCCCTAAACTATTGTTTGCCTTACAATCTTTAGTATTATCTCCACAAAAAAAATCGATGAAGAGGATAAATAATATTCTACTTATATTTTTGGCACCCTAATAAACCAAGTAAAACCACAATAATCCCCCTAAAGGGTTGTTAAATTTAAGAAAAGGGAGAAAGGAGAATGGTGAGGTGGGATCTTTTCCCTGTGGTAGATGCAGAGTTTGTAGTAGGATAAAAACTTAAACAGAACATATATTAATGGAAAACGTATAGGGCAGGTGATAATTTTGACTGTGGATCTTATGCGGTAGTGTATATTTTGGGTTGCGGCTGTTCTCCCCCCAAATGGTATGTGGGACAGACCAAAAGGAGGGTAAAGATGAGAATTTTGGAACATCTTGGAGATATAAGGAATGTAAGATTGGATAGCCCAGTTGCTCAGCACTTTCATTCTGTAACTCAATGCTTTGGCTGACAGTTTTTTCTATAGTGTGTTAGCCAGACCACAATGTGATTCAGTAAGCAACAATAATTTTGTACAGAAATTAATGCAGTTAGAAACCAGATTTATTATACATTATAGAACAGTATATCCCCATGGTATGAATTTGGAGGTTAATTTCAAATTTAACATTAGAATTCTGAAGTGCAATGTGTTGAATTTGCTTTATATATACTTTGTGGGATATGCACTGTCTATTTAAGTGATTTGTTGGTGGGGAATCATTTGGAATTCTTGCAATTGGTTTTAATTGATTTATTGTGTGCTAATTGTTTACTTATTAATTCATTACACTTGTATAAAACTGACTGCTTTGTTAATGCAAAGTATTCCCTGAAGGCATTAGCCGAGGTACCAGAAGCATTAAAATTTTCATCTTGCAGTCCAACCGCTGTGGCTTTCTGTGGTTTTACTTAGTTTCACTTCTCAAGAAGTTTTTGTGTTTGTATTGACCCTAATAAACCAACAGTTTCCTTTGATTTGCACAGAAAAGGTTAAGCTAATGGTGGAATAGGATTCCCTGATATTCAATTGCATTCTACTTCAACAACTGTAAAAATTATAGTGTTATGGATACATTCATCATATGATTCAAAATGTAAACAAATACTTCATGAAATATTATTAGTAAATAATAAATATGTCACAACCTGTCATAAACAAATGCTCCCTAATAGTTTTATCTGGTTATTAAAATATTTTTGTGTAAATGGAATTACACCCTCTTCTTAAAATTCACTATCAAAATAATATAATTTCCTCTTTCAAAAGTTCACATATTCTAACTATTGTATTAAAGACTTAATATTTTTATGTTTCCAATTGCATATACAAATGATTGCTTAGAAACTCATAACTTCAATAAGATGTTAGTATTGAAACAACAAAGTAACTTAATTTATTGGCATCAATTATTAAATGATACTGATATATATAGGGTTGAAAATTTAAGGTCCAAATACAATCATGATTCTGAGAATTGGTTAATTTTACAAAGACTTTGTGAACACAGAGATTAATAAGATATTTAACCTAGATAAGAAATTGTTGCTCAAATTATTGGAATTTGTAAATATGTATCAATAATAATGCAATGAAAAATCAATCATATTTGTCACAGATTTATAAAATTCTTAAGTTAGATTTCACATATTTAGACAATTCCTGTTGGAACTACTCCTCAAAAATGAATAATGAAACATCTCTGATGAATACAAGAAAATGGTATTAAAGTCTACAGATAAAACTACATCTTCATCATATTAGAAAATTTTCACTTGAAATTCTTACACAGAGATTTTGTCATCCCTAACAAAATTACAGTTATATATAAATCAAATAGAATTAAATGCTGGAGATGTGATTCTTTAATAGTAGCTGATTGGACACATATGGTATATTAATGTGAAGTCATCTCACCTTTTTGTAAAGAAATTAACAACTTCATTCAAGCTGTATGGTCAGATAGATGTAATATTTCTAAATGCTTAGTTTTATTTGCTGCTCTGATTCCTGAGCTAGTTCCAAAAACCCAAGTGCCTCTTCTTTAGTATATTCATGCTATAGCCAGAAAAGTAATTACTGAAAATGGGAAAAGTAAAGTTACCCCTTCTAGTGTCAAATTTATTAGTATGGCAAAAATCGTTTGCAGTAGTTAATTGCATACTATAAAGATGATAACTTCTAATATTACACATTCATACAAGCCTTGGCTTAAACTTAAAACTTACTTGAAAAATATTAATTGTTGTTGATATGTATAACTTTGATGTATTGATCAGCTGTGGACCTATGTAAATAGTTATTTGTTTGTTTTATAATTGATTTGTTTATTAATTGTTTCAAAACCAAATTTAAAAAATGTAATACAGATTTGCTGTATCCAGGACAGTATGTAAGCTTCTGAGCCCCCCACGCCTTTCTGTGTTGGAGGGAAGCCTTCTAGCTTATCAGTGGGAGTGGTAAGCACTAGGTAACCTGTCTACCACATAAGGAGGAGTTCTGGCCCAGAAATTGTAGTTATTGGCCGTTTGGGCAATCTCTTCCATCTCTCTCAACTTTCTGATTTGAAAGCCTGCATTTGCACTTGTTTCTGTCCTGTAACTCGTCTAGTGCAGATACAGATTCATAGTTTTAGCAGTTAAATTTGCTTATTTGTGCTCAGCACCTGTTCAGAACTTGTAAGCACTAAATAAGCTACTAATTGCTATAGCACTCAACCTTCCTCATTACCTAGAGGAAAACAGTTT
The DNA here is from genome assembly GCF_019279795.1 of Protopterus annectens. Taxonomy (NCBI): domain Eukaryota; kingdom Metazoa; phylum Chordata; order Ceratodontiformes; family Protopteridae; genus Protopterus; species Protopterus annectens. The sequence continues at coordinate 263,253,305 of NC_056746.1, read as the reverse complement.
TTGTACTTACTTTTCCCACTTGGTTAGAGAAAAACAACTCTTGTACTCACTTTCCTCACTTATCTAGAGGAAAATAGTTTTTATTCAGGCATGTCCAAGGGTCAGCTCCCAGTGTTCTCTCCTGTCTATCTGATGAATCTGGGCATCTTGAGGCAATGTAGAAATTGCCTCATGTACACAGACAACCCTCTCCTCCTACCACCCAACACCACAACCTGTGAGAGATGCACTTATCTAGCCAAACTGGAGGTAAAGCTCTCTCCAGCCAAGACTGAACTTGACAGTCATGAGGAGAAGGTAAACATTTGCACCACACCACACTCAACACATAGTCTCACTAAATCTACACCACCAAAATCCACACATAGTAACAAAAACATTTGTGGAGGCTCTCAGTAATAATCTGTCTAAGCAACAGAGACCTCCAAAGCAGAAACGCAAGCAACCTCCATCCCCCAACACAACCCAAATGACACATAGCCCACAGACTCAGTATGCCACTCAACCACAGCCAATAAGACAAAACAATGTACCCAACACACTAGTCATAGGTGACTCTATAGTCAGGCACAGTGATGTCCCACTCACCAGGCTAAACAAGGAGAAGTTTACTGTCAGCTGCCTGTCGGGTGCCAGCATCTGCCACATAACCCACGCACTCAGGTCACTCCACAACAAGTACAAATATGACTCTGTCATTGTCCATGTTGATGTGAATGACCTGAGATGTACCTCCCTGGACTACATGAAAAGAGACATGGAAGAGATCTCCGATCTTGTAGCCCAGGCAAGTATGACCCTAGCCCTGAGTAGCATTCTGCCATCATCCAGAATGATACCGCAGTACAAGGACAAAATGATTGACTTCAACAATTGGCTAAGCTTCTGGTGTCATTCTAAGGGGATCCAGTATCTGTTTGCTTGGGATGACATGGTCGACAGACCACGATGCTTTGCCACAGATGGCCTGCACCTGTTGCCCCTGGGATTCCAGATACTGGATAAGGCTCTTGCTGCCCCTATAGTGCCTTTTTTAGGCAAGGTTCAAATGACAAATTCACCACTGTAACAGAAACAGGCAAGCAAAAACTGAGGGTAATGCTACTCAATGCTAGAAGTCTAAATCTCAAAATGCACTCACTCGAGGCACTCCTTAAAATGGAGAACATTGATATCTGTGCAGTAACTGAGACCTGGTTCAAGGCTCCAGAGAGCACCCCTGCACTACCAGGCTATAACTCATAAAACACTTTTCGGCCATGTAACCTAGACCGAAACACCAAAGGCGGAGGTGTGTCCATATTCATTAAGGATATCCACACCTCCTGGCTAGTTGCTCAGCATAATGCATCCGAGGTTATCCAAGTGGAACTAACTCTGGGCAAAACTGTAATCCAAATTGTAGATTGCTACAGATCCCCCACCATACCCCAGGATTCCCACTCCTCTTTTCTTGATGTAATGGAAAATATTAGGGTTCAACCAAACACCCTAATAATGGGTGACTTCAACTACCCCACCATTAACTGGGAAAACTACTCGTGTACCAACTCCTTAGCTCAATACTTTCTGGAATTCATAAACTCCAATGCCCTGGATCAACTTATCCACACCCCCACCAAGGGCAACACTATCCTAGACCTAGTCATTACCAACATGAATGACCGGTGTTCCACACCTGAAGTCAACTCCTCGTTGGTCCGATCTGACCATAAGCTAATCACCCTTGATATCCACATCCCGCCCCCACCCCCCATTAAGGAAACCACAGTAAAAAATTTCTCCAAGGCCAACTTCATGCTTCTTAAGACAGAAGTGGTGAACTTCATGACACCCATGCAGATGGACAATACAGTTACAACTGCTGAATTCTACACAAATGCACTCTATAAGCACTTACACGAGTGAATGGATTGGGCTATCCCAAACAGAACCAAGACACAATCCTCCAAAAAAGGAAGCCAATCTGGTGGTCCCCTGCCATAAACAAACTGTACAACAGAAGGAAGAAACTGTTGCAAAAGGGAGTAAAATCCCATGAGTGGAGGAGCTCCCTGGTCAGCCTCAGTAAGAAGCTGACATCCCTTATAAGATCCTCCAAAGCTAGCTATGAAAACAAAACCACCACTAATTCTAAGGACAACCACAAAGCATTCTATAGCTATATCAAGAATCTCAATGGCAACACCCAGATCTGCTCTGAGTTACAGCACAATGGCACGAAAATTACAGAACCAACTGATATTGCTAACATCCTGGCAGATAGGTTCAGTTCTAACTTTACCCCCCCTCACCCCCTAAAGGGCCCATATCTATACAGGAAGAATGCAGAGTCCCTGTAATCACAACTATGCAGGTAAAAGCTGCACTCTCTAAAGCCAAAAACTCAGCATCCATGGGACCGGACAACATCCCTGACTGCGTTTTACATGAACTTCAGAATGAACTGGCTCCCCACTTAAGCACCATGTTCAATAACAGCCTCGCATCAGGCTTTGTGCCCACTGAATGGCACAAAGCAACAGTTATCCAACTCCACAAAGGGGGAGCCACCACTGATCATGGGAACTATCGACCTATTAGCCTGACAAGCCTGGTCGGCAAGGCCATGGAACTTATCATCATGGAACTCATAAACAAAGACATTGGCAACCTCCAAACTCTGGATCCCACCCAGTTCAGGTTTGTGAAAGGCAGATCATGCCTCCTGAACCTGATCGACTTCTTTGAGGCAGTCATCAAAGCCGTAGATGAGGGTAAGGTGGTTCACACAGCCTATCTTGACCTTGCCAAGGCTTTCAACACCATCCCCCATTCTGGAATTATAGCTAAACTCACTAAACTAGGTATAAATCCCTATGTCACAAGATGGGTTGCCAACTGGCTCACTGACAGAACCCACACTGTAAAAGTTGCACACTCCAAATCTGACCTCAAAGTGACAAGTGGAGTACCACAGGGTTCCGTCCTGGGACCTCTCCTGTTTGGTATCTACTTCTCTGATGTACAAGCTAACACAGAAGGCCTCTGGCTAATGAAGTTCACAGATGACTGCAAACTAGGAGCCATAGTCAAGTCCCCAAATGATGTGGACATCCTACAGAAGGACCTCGCTGAGACAGATGCCTGGTGTCAGAGCCATGGCCTCAAGCTCAATGCCAAAAAGTGCAGTGTCATCCCCTTTGGTAAAAACTCTGTACCCATGAACTACCACATAGGCAGCAATCTACTTAACACTGAATGTGTGATAAGAGACCTTGGGACCCAGGTGGACAGTAGTCTCTCCTTTGATAGTCACATCGCCACAGTAGTCAGGAAGTCCTTCTACGTGGCACACCTCATCATAAAAGGGTTCTCATCCAGGAAAAAAGAGGTCATTGTTCCCCTCTACTCAACACTCATTAGACCCATTATAGAGTACAATGCCCTTTTGGAATGTACCTCACAAGACATCTGCAGCAGCTGGAAAGGCCACAGAAGTACCTCACAAAGAGGATTACTGGTCTCAAACAAATGCCCTACACTGATCATCTCAAAAAACTCCAGCTTTACTCCGTAGCATATCGCCTACTTCGAGGTGATCTCTGCCTAACATATAAAGCTATGTCAAACCCAGAGCTGTTGGACATGCTACACCTAAAGAAATCTCAATTCCTCCGAGCTACATGCTCTAGGGACCTAAACCTTGTCACCACAATAAACAGGACATGCTGGAGGGATAGATTCCTGTCCCAGAGACTTCCCATACTCTGGAACAGGCTACCCATCTATGTCAAGCAAAGTTCTTCATTAGCACTCTTCAAGAAAAATCTTGATGAGTGGATGGGAAATGGGAAATACACCCCAGGGATCACTTCTGTGTCTCTGCTCGACAGTGGCACAGGAAAATAACTTTCTTGGGTGGCGTAAGCCAGGGAATCTTGTTGGCTAGGCTTACATAGGCCCTTGGGCCGATAGCCTAGTACCTACCTATGAACCTATGAACCTAAAAAATGAACTTCATCAGACAATCCCTTCCTGCTTGTAAAACCTTAAATACTTATATCAACACTGCCATCAAGTGGCCATAGGTAGAAAACACATTTAAATTGTTAATCTACAAATCATTCAGTGAAAGAAAAATGCCATTATACTTTAAAACACATTAAAAACACACAACATTAGCATTTTTACTACCTTTCCATTACAACTTGCCATTTTTCAACATCAGTAAACTAGAAATTGATATCATGTCATTCAGCCCAGGAGAATTCGTACCATCCTCCACAGTGTAACTCTCGTGCCTCTAGTAGGGAAGCCCAGTTACCTCCTGTCTCTGGTGATGTTACCTTCTTGAGAATGAAAAAAAAGAAAAGTATGAAAAATCAAAAATATTTGCGGTAAGAAAAGTCTCTAGGCCTACTCATTACAGACACAAAAATACACATTCACTGCACATGCACGCACACACACACACACACACACACACGCGAGGGCATGCATGCACACACACACATGCACACGCGCACGAGGGAGCACACACACACACATGAGGGCGCGCACACACACACACGCGAGGGCATGCACACACACACACACACACACACACACACACACACACACACACACACACACACAGACACACACACACAGTGTGTAACTACCCAAGAGTTCAGAAAAGTTGTACCAACAAGAAAGCAGCAGTCGTAAACTCCTAATAATGTGAATAATGAGAACAGAGAGATGTTATCTTCACCAAAACAAAAAAGTTGCCATAGAAACAGGTATAAAAGTGGGAACCTGATTCATTAAATGGTTAAGTGCTTTCATCACTTTCTCAACAGAGGCTTCTTCAGATATTAAAAGCATGCAGAGCACCACATCAGTTTAAATGGCACAAATCAATGAAAACTGTGCCCCTTAATTAATAGTTAAGGAGACATTGTTTTAATTATTTTGAAATTCAAACGGCCATTTAACCCTTAAGCAACATTTCCATTTAGCAGTGCATTCCACATATAATCTTTGTAATCCAAAACATTAGACATATAATCACCTCTAATGTCTGTGCCAATAACATCTTAAACATGAAATAAAAACTTCTTATAATTAGAACACTCCAAAGAATGTTTGTAAATAAAGAGCTTTATTCTTATAATTTTTAGAATTAATAATTTTGCTTATAAATCCTTTTGTTCAAAGGCCTTTTTGTTCTATGTACATAAAAAGTTTAATGTGAAACACATGAAGCAATGTACACAATGTTGTTAGAGGTACCACTAAAATAACCTGTTGCTTCATACCTCAGCCTACTCTTTTTACAATAAAATGACAGAGAATTAAAAATAAACCTACACTGCTTTCCTTTTTACAAGCATACGTAACTCTTTTTAGGAATTACTCCTTGACTACTTGACTAACTGACTTTTCAGAGTGTCCTAGAGTAGATTGTAAATTAAAAGTCTTGTTGTTAATATAAATTGGAGCATTACCAACAATTCACAAATTGCTTACAATGTTTTCTGATTTCAAACAACTGTATCATTAATAGCCTTCAAATCTAAACTACATGTTAGAGAAAAAACATGCTTCTTTCTCATGGCTTAGTATTCTGAACTAATGCCACATAATCAAGATGTAAATATAAAAGAAGTTGATAAAGAGTAAGAGAGTGTGTCTCCTATTTACAAATAATTATTTTACCTGCACCAGCATGTTTGTTGGCTAGCCCCTTTGTTCACATTTGGCACTCAAGCTAACAAGTCCATTAGTAAACAAATAATTTTGCACAGTCAAATGGCTTGCACTAATATACTGACTCTACTCAGCTATATTCTTAGAAATATAATTAATTGGGATGCATACTTTCAAACCTTAAGAATGACATTTTTTTTCTATAAACATCTGTAGACAAGCAGTATTGGTCACCAGGAACCAAAATCAAAAAAATCTTAATATCCAAGAATACAATCTTTTTTCACTAGAATGGAAAGCAAATAGTAGTAGTCTGTTCTAGAAACAAACATTTAACTCATATTAGTAGGAAGCAGTAACTCATAGGATTCAGACCGTGGTGGTGCAGTGGTTAGCGTTGTCGCCTCACAGCAAGAGGTTCTCCCGTTCAATTCTCGGCTGGAGCACCTTATGTGTGGAGTCTGCATGTCCTCCTCGTGGTCAAGTGACATAAAAGACATGCAGGTAGGTGCGTGCGTGAATGGGTGTGCCTTCCTTGAAGGTTGGGCATCGGGCTGGCAACTCGGCACCGTAAAAATCCACTGCTGATCATTAGCGGACCAGAGTTCCGCTGTGGCGTCCCCTAACCAGGAAAAGCTGAAAGACAAAAGACTAATTTTGTAATATTGGCAGTAAATCAGCACTTGACTGACCAAAATGTAGATTTTATGTAAAAGGTACATCCAGTGTCTGAGCTTTTGCATTCTCTAGTAATTTCAGAATACATTCAACCATTTCTTGAATCACTCGGTAAATGTGTCCATAGCAACTGTCTGTATTGTTTTTGAATAATATTTTTCTTAAATTTCAAAGTTTTCAGTGATTTTGTTTTAGTAAGTATGAATTTCACATTTTTAGCATCTTAAAGCATTAGCCTGTTTAAAGTTAACACAATTTTTATGATCCTTAATATTGTGGTCAGGGCCCAGATGAAACAAACAATGTGTTTTATAGCCTTTTGGTGCTGTTATTGTACTATGAATCACACTCATTTGCCATTTCAAAAGACATATCTTAGTCTTTACTTCATTATAATTTCAGTTATAATAAAAAATATCAAAACTATGACATTTTCTCATAATTAAATATAGCACAAGGTACTGTAAAGCTAAATATCTTGCATAAATAACAAAACAAGCTCAAAAAGCATGAAAAGAAATAAACAGACCAAATAAAATGCCAGGTATCCAAATGAATTTTGCACCACTGACATCACTCCTTAGTTGGAGTGGGAACTGTGTTGGCTCCTCACAGGAAAAATAGCCACTACTTAGAAAAATATACGTAGAAAATGGTCCACAGAATGTGAGTAAATCAAAGGTTCTGACTTAGTTCACCCTTCTTGAAGAGTTTCATCTCTGCAGCTGACTGACTGTCTGGATGCCAGATGCTAGACTGGTATTCCAAGAAGCGATGAACAGACATGAGATGTAAAAAGAAAGACTCGTTTATTTTTCATATTTTGTTCACTGGTTCTGTGGGCCCATTTCAGAGTGGGGACATCCTAATCTGTCAAGAATCCTAATGTAATTCCTCAGCTCTTCAATGAATGCTCAGGGGTTATGAGTTTTTTTTTTTTTGTTTGGTTTTACTGACTTTCTTTCTTCACCATGCCACTTTGACCATCAGTCATACACATGGAGCCCCTGGAGACCAAATTTTCACTCCATCTCTCAAACAGTTTATAAGATTACCCCCAAAGTCAAGAATCATTTGAGGATGGATGGATGAGACTGACAGCAAAGTGACACCAGAGTACATCTATATGACGGAACTAAATAGGTTGACTCCAGCCCTGTGATCATCCTCAGTGAGCCTTGTCTTTATTTCCCTACTCTATCTCCCACTGTCTCATGGCTGCCTGGACAATCAGAATTGTCACAGTGACAGCAACCAGAACACACATGCTTTTGCACATGAGTCAAACCCAGCCATGGACAGATGTTAGGCTTAGCGAGTGCTTTTCCCTACCCCTTCATATTGCCTTGTACTGGGGAACTATGCTGCCTCCTTGCTCCCAGGATGTGTGACCTTGTTTTAGCCTCTCTCCCCACCTTTCCTGACCAGCTCCTTAAGTACTCCATGCCCCATACTCATTCCCAGACTGCCAGGTTTAAAGTCCTCTTTGTCAGACAACAGGCACTGGTGTAGGATCTTCAAAAAGAATCAGAAGAGGGAAGTGGGCCCTAAGTTTAACAGCTCACTAAGATAGCACATCCGAAGAAAAGTACTACCCTCCTGCATATTGCACTGCTGTGTTAAACACCAGCACCAGGTTGGTGATAGAACACACATTATGTAAATCTTGTCACTATCAAAAACAGTTGTACAAGGGAGGGCTGAGCTGTGACACTTATAGTACCACACAGTGTGGACTGCTATAGTAGAAATGCTATTTTAAATATTATTATACAGTATTAAAGTATGTATTTTTTTATATTTTATATACACACACACACATATATATAGTTGCAGTTTAGAAGAGTGAATACTCATATAAATGATCAGTTTTATGAGAGAACATTCTCCTTACTGGCATTTTAGCTGGCTGCTTTTTGTGCAAGATTGTGTTGCAGTGGGGTAAGGGAATTTACCTTTATCCCGCTAATGTAAGATCTAATAATTGGTAAATATAATTAGCAGAGGGTGTTGGAGGTGTGCAGGAAATCTTGCCGCCCTCAAAAAAACATACATTTATATATATATATATATATATATATATATATATATATATATATGCATATATATATATATATATATCAATATTTTACACACACACATATATATATATATATATATATATATATATATATATATATATATATATATATATATATATACATAAACACACACACATATATATAAAACACGCATGCACAGACATACACACATATGTGTGCATGTGCGTGTGTTTGTATATTTATAATCCTTTTTTCCAACTACCGAGGTAATCAACCGGTTGCATTGTTTGTGTGTGTGAGGTCATAAATAATTGAATCTAAATGTGGCTGTGATGCCTGAAAAATCAGGAAACTGTGGAAACTCCAGATGGCAGTAAGTTGGTGTAAGATTAAGAAATACTGGGAGTATGGGAGTTTTACCTTTTTCCCCCACTGCTGTGTGACTTTCAGAGTTAGTATATATAAAGTAATGGGGGAAGGTGAAAGCCACCCACACATGGGTGCATCTTTGCAAGAGAACTTGCTTCCTTGCAAGAATACTCTGATATTTCTGTGAAAATCAAGGGATGGTTATTTTTGATGTCTCTGCATCATTATGAAAGCTGACAAATTGTACGATCCTTTGATGGCAGACATAATTCTACATACACACATATACATAATTATGGAATACTTGGAGACATGATGTGTAATACATGAAATATCTTTTACATTATATTTAGGGAATGAGATTCATAATTAAGTTGCAAAGTCACAAATCTTGAACCAAATTCCCTAATCCTGTAGAACAAGACATTTTCATGTATCACTCACAAACCAAACCCCCACATATTCCTTTCATCAATTAATTCTGTGTTTTATTTCTTAGAGTAATCTTGTTTATGGACTACAGTGTGTAGGGTTAATTCTGTAAGCATCTACTGAATATGACTATCACTAGAGTACACACATTTTATGAATGAGGTTGTCATTTAGATGTTACTGAATTCTGCATTCTAAGTTAATTTTTTTTTTGCAGTGACAGTTCATTTTTTGATTTATCTTAAAGTTGTAGCAAGGACTGTATTAGGATTTTTACTTTTATAATTTAGTTATGTTTTAGATGAAACAAAAAAAATCCCACACATTGGTAGCAAATAACCCATGCCCATTAATTCAGAAAAAAAATCCACCATCACCAGTACTAAGAGCTGCTGCCAAAAGGGGCCATTTCTGGGAAGAAGAAATTGTAATTCAGAGACACATCAGCCGCAATGAGTAAAGACTTCATTATTAGCTAATTTGCATATCTCTGAATCATCCATACCTACTATGAGTATAAATCAACCGTTTCCTGTGATAGTCACCACTGATGAACTGACACAAGCACCCCAGTCCACTCACACTTCCACACACGTGTACATTAAAACACCTACACACAGACACACACACACACACACACACACACACACACACACACACACACAGACACACACACACACACACACCAATGTACAGAATGTCCCTGATGTCCCTGTCTTTGTAAATCACAGATCCTTGCAGTCAGTCAATAATACCAGACTTTAGATGTTCATTCTTAATGTTAATATTGTGATTCTAGACCTGTTGTTCTATTAACGTTTTTAGTCCAAGTAATAATTTAAAATTCTCCCTGGTGTCATCCACTGTTTTTCACAGCTTTGTCTCAAAGCCACCCCCACACTGACAAAGCCCCCCACTTTCAACTAACCTTGATTTTACACCCGCTGTTGCCCCTTATACGTGCCCTGTCCCTCGTAACTCATGGATTGTTGCAATCAGTGAGTCATGTTAGACATTAGGGTTTCAGAATTCTTATTATATAAAATATACCATTGCACACTGACTACTTAGTGTAGATGGTTAATGCTTCCCTTTTCTGTGTCAAGGGCACTGAGTTTGAAATCCCCTTTTCTACGATGTGTGTATATATTTTTTTCAAAACTTGATTAATATGTTAGGCCTATCTCCAGTGTCTAGTGGTGATGTAGAGAGCTAACACTCTACTGAAGGGATGTGCATAAGAGCCAAGGGTACATGGTTTGAGTCTTTTTAAGTGCCTTTAAGACCTGCTATAAAAAGTTATCCCTTGTGTCTATTGGCATCCCCTTACCCCAGTACTGCATGATTTGCGTGTTAGTATAGGAAAATATTGAGGTGTAACAACCCCCCAACACACACACACACACACACACACACACACACACACACACACATATTAATACATACATACACACACAGATACATACATATACCTTCATAACTCACCCCCCTACTGTGACCATCTAAGCAGACTCACACAATTATACATACATACATACACACATACACACACACATACATATACCTTCCCTAACTAACCTCCCCTATTGTGACCATCTAGGCAGACACACACAGTTGTACCATAGACCACTCATCCTTCTGTATGCACACACATGTGCAACCTCACCCATACACACACACACACACACACACACACACACACACACACACACACACACACACACACACACATATACTCAGCCCTTCCTACTACCTGTCCACTATCCTCTCCAGCACCTTATCTCCAATGCAATAGATGAATACAAGATTTTGGTTGTGTTCATTAATATAGATGGCTAAGGTAACTGATTTAGCTGAGCAGTTATCTGACACAGGCCTGTCTCTAAATTAGAAATGGCTATTGTAAGGTGTACACCTGGCTTACACCTCATGGTAACTTTTCTAAATCAGACCCAGGATTTCTTAAAAATAGCAAGCACTTTCACCTAATACAAAACAGACTACTTATGCATATTTATTTTATAATAGACAAAAGTGCTTACTTATTTCAATAAATCCCATGCCTTGTGCTAGCAGCCTCACATATTTTCTTTCTTTTAAATTCTAATGAATGCAATTTTTATTAAGCAATTTTTTAGTTGTTTTTACATGGTATCATGTTGATCTGATAGCAATGCAGATTTCTAGTAAACTACGTGTCAGTCTAATTTTTTTCTTCAAAGGGGTTGATTTAGTTAGGCACTGTTATTTTTAGGGGTTGCTGTACTTAATTTAAGTGTACTGTGCAATGTTCCCTTTTTCCCTTTTACACAGAAATGAATGGGAAATAAGGTCTGATTTTCACTTTATTTTCATTCTATTTTTTTAAATAAACATGGATTTTGAATTGCAAGGGCTATTTTAGGAGGACTAGGGTATTTTAGAGTTGCATATGTCTGTGTTTGTTACTTTTAATTTAGTTTTAGCACATAGCATAAATATAGGTTTAATGGAATTTAATTTTTTTTTTCATTCCTGAAGGACCGACCCAGATGGTTCCTCCACCTGCACCCAAATGACCCATTTGTTTCATAGTTATCAGTGTCTCCCAAGCAGGGGGGATTTAATAACTTTACTGAAATACCATGAATATAGGAAAACCCTCAATGATGCAGCAAGAGTATATATAAACAGAAAATAATTTCTACACAGACTATTAGATATGCATTTTTACCACAGCCTTTACCTGGGTTTTATTGTAGGAAAAATATATAACCACACTATAGATGAACAGACAGATTAATAGACGTATGCAAACTTTATGGTGGTTGCATGTGTGATAAATAAAATGTTTTGTACTCCAGGTCTAGGAAAAGAGTTTCATGATAAACAGCATCCCCTAATCTTACAGCATAAGATATTTCAAGTATCACACAATCCAGTCCCTCGCGTATTCCATGTATCCATTTTAAGTGTGTGTGTGTGTGTGTGTGTGTGTGTGTGTGTGTGTGTGTGTGTGTGTGTGTGTGTGTGTGTGTATGCTTACTTAGGTTAGAGCAATGCTTTCCATTAACTTTCGTAGTGAAGTTAATTGCCAACATTTCTGCTGAATAGGGCTTTTGATAGTTTATCGAGGGTTATCAAGACAGTTCATCTGGGTGCAGTGTCACTTGTATGTCATTTTATACTCTATTCCTGTTATATTTGTTTCAGTGCTGCAAGTTAATTTTCTGATCATGTTTTGTGGTTTAGTCAGTCTTTATATTAAGATTTCTTAGTTTTACAGTTTAAATAGGATTTCTAGCTAATTCATTTTAGTTAATTTTGACAGAATCAGGTTAATTTTTATCAATAAAGCCTCTTTCCAACTTACACATTGTGGTTTGTGTTTTTTTTCTTATTTTAACATCTTCATTCTTATATGAATGGCAATCATTTCCATGGAGAGGATTTAGGATGGCACTGCAGTGATTTTTCTGACCATTAAAAATCATTGTATGTAGTATTGTATTTATAAACTTGTGCAAACCCCTAGAAAGCTTCTTAAAGCTGTACACACACACTGATCTATAGCCTTACTTCCCCTTGGCAGTTTTTGTCCTTTTTTTATTTATGAATAACCCAGAGGTAGGCAGAACACGGATATGTTGGGACATTTACTTGTTGCCCCTATCCATGAGAGACATGCGTATTAAACTGATGATGGATCTGCAGTTTCCTATTCATTCATCCAAATTACATTTGACTTAAGAGAAGTGCACATAAAGGTACATGCAGTAGTAACTTTACTGTTGGTATGATTTATATATTGCAGTTGATTTGGCAATTACGACTGGATGCCTACACTTTTCCTGGTATTAATGATTATTGCTGTATAGTACCTATTTTAAAATACAAACATAATTTTATATAATAACATTTTTACTGTATTATTAAGTGTTCAATACAATATATTTTTTATATTTATAGTAGTTATAGGCTAGTGTTAACTCAATAACTTTGGCTGATCGAGCAATTTTAAAAAAGTTCTGATTGAGGACGAAAGCACTTAACTGCTTCAACTGTTTTTACTGCTGTTTTTTATTTGTGCATTTATTTGTATGTTGCAAGTTTTATTAAAGCTATTTTTACAATTACAACAACTCTGTGTGTTCCTGTCAGTCATTAAGGTGTTTTAGACTTTTTATTTTTTGAGCAGCTCTTGGCAGTTCCCTGGATTTAACTATTTATTCACTGAATCAGAATAAAAACATCTGTTGACATTGTCAAGAAGGTGGCTATAAATGCTGGTCACAGAGAGTCACAAAGCACTCCTGAAGTTCAGACACACCCCCTGCCCCCCCCTAAACAGAAATATATCTGGTAATTGCAACCACTGTACTGACTGCATACTCCTCTGATGTTTTATTCTCATTCAGTGACTAAAGAAATACATAAATTATGCTAACATTAAAGTTATTATTATCAGACACATGGGTCCCTCCCTATCAGCTGATCGAGTTTTCAGAAACTCAAACTCAATATGGTCGAGACGATATGGTCAAGTTTTTGAAAACTCTAAGCTTTTGAATGGAGATTGCAGTACAGTGTGGATTGAGACATTTACCATTTTCCTCGCTGTACTGCAGTTTCGGAGTTGGTATATATAATTTGCAGGGGGGAGGGGGTGCAGGGGGGCTCCCCCAGCAATAATGTAAAAAAAGGTAGATTTTTTTTGGGGGGGGTATTTTGTTTTTTTGTTTTTTTGATGTTCAAGTTTTTGGAAAGTCGATCATATGGTCGCTTCGACATGTTTTTCGAGTTTCTGAAAAGTCGATAATCTGACATAGACCCCAGACACATACAGAGTGGTTAACAACTTTAATAATTTACCAGTTCTCATAGCAAACTTACAGACTTGCCTTCAAAACAGAAGGCATTCTTTGCAGACAGATTTTTTAGCAATCCCTGCAACTCTGCATAAGTAAACCTATTTTTTCCATTTCCCACTCCCCACGCATTGACAAACAATGTTCTCAACTATCCATAATTTTGCTGAATAGCCCTGATATTTTTCTCATATTTTTGTCTGCTCCTCGAACATTCTTTGCATATTCAGGTAGGACTGCATACAGTGAATATTAACAGAGATTTTGAGTTTCAGACTTCATATCCTTGAGAAAAGGCATACTAATGCAAAACCACTTTTCCATCAAATTTCTAACTAAAATAAAAACAATATTTAAAATCTGTGTCGGATTTGGGAGCTTTATTCCCAATTATTTTTTGCCCTGGTACTTGATTCTTGAGGTAAGGGCTGATAACCACACACACACACACACACACACACACACACACACACACACACACACACACACACACACACACACACACACACACACACACACACACACACGCACACACACACACATACACACACTCTCTCTCTCTCTCTCCTCTCTATCTCTATCTTTCCTTGACACTTACATATTGAGGCAGGACTGTAGACATTAAATAATGACAGACATTTTGAGTTTCAGACTCCATATCCTTCAGAAAATGTATACAGATTCAATACTTGTTATTCTAGCAAATGTCTGTTTATATTAACAATATTTAAAATCCGTTTTTGATCTGAGAGCTTTTTCCCACATATTTTTTCCCCTTGTCCCTGATTCTTGACCTAAGATGCTGACAGCTCCCCTCCTACGCACCCACACAGACACACACACAGACACAGACAGACACACACACACACACACACAAAACACACACACACACACACACACACACACACACACACACACACACACACACACACACACACACACACACACACACACACACACACACACACACACACACACACAGACACACACACATGTCCTTGTAACTGTCAGTATTACAGTTACTTGTAGCTTGTTTTAGCTTTTTTTCTTCCCCTCACTAAAACATATTTCACGCAAGCACATTTAGTGAGGGAAAAGAAAGATGACAGCAGGTTATTTTTGTTTCCTATCCATGGCTCAACAGGCTTCCATGAAGCCACAGACTTGTATCTGCATTCTAACTGGTTACTTCTCCTCCAGAAGTCATCCTCTGATTGGATCCCCTTTCTCTCTGTACCAATTTACTATAATTGCAATTTGGGAGCCAATCAGAGAACAGAAAATGGAACCACTGCTTCACCTCTATGTTAAATCCAGAGCTTTCCACATAATGCGGTGCACTTGAGTATTAAGGGCCACTTGCAAGGGATGCACTTATCATAAGCTTTGGAGAATGAGCAGCAGATCTGATCACAGTATATGTTAATGGCTGTATAAGCAGATGACAATAAGCAACATTATTAAAATCTATACAAATGAGGTAAAAACAAGATAATGGTGCAATACAGAAACATATAAAGAGCACAACATGCTGCTAGAACACTAGTGGTAATGACTGCAGCAAAATCCTTCTCTAAATGCAGGGGAACCACAGCAATATGCTAAGGGTTGCCACAGGATTATTGAACGTGTATATGCAATAGGATATTATTGCTGCTACAAGCCATGGTGGTGCATATTGTTGTCCTTAAAAGCACCATGTCATCTGGCCTCACTTAACATTTTATGACCTTCATGACACCGACATTGTGGGCCTGTACTGTATAGATAGGGACACCATGCAGGAGCTGGTAAACATGCATCACTTTATCTGCAAGTGTATGAGAGTTATGTATTATCCATTCAGTGAGTACAAAAAGATGTAGACTATTTGCTGATGGAATTCTAGGAGGGCCACTAATATAAGGTGGATGCCTGGCACTATCTCACCAGGGAGGTACCGTATGCCACTTGCATTCCCCGTACTGGTTAGCAGTGAAGGCAGCACTAATGTAACCTAAAGAGGCACCATCCAAACATTCTTCTCCAGATGGAGGAAGAGGTCAGAGTGAGAGCTCCTGAGATATGCTCTTAATAGTTATTTCTTTCTTTTCTTTTTTTTTCAAGTATTATCCTGACAGCATGGCCTGCACTGTACTTAATGTAACTATCTGTCTGTCCCATAGCCCAGAAGGTCTGAGCAGATAATTGCCAGCAGTACTAGGGGAGGTTGACATGCCTTTCCAGGTGCACCTGTCTTATACAGTATAGTGTGCAGTTTAAGTTCTCATTTTCTCAGTATAATTATTGGGCACACACAAGCAATGCATTTAAACTTCCTGGGCAGTTTATTAGTGTATATATTATCACCTTGATTATTGTGTATAGCCTGATCATTGATTATGTCAGCTAACCTTTGTAGTAGGTTGTTAGAATATTGGCTTGTTAGTTACTAAAAATTTGACTGCTGTCCTGCTGCCACAGGGCTCATGCAAATGCCTTTCATGTTGCATGATAAGAAAGTTGTGGGTTCTATTCCTACAGCAACTGCTTTACTTCTACCTATGTTACACACACTACAATTCAGCATGGGGGCTACATCAAATCCTGTTCATGAGACTTTAATAGGCCCCCTCTCATTGACTTTGTGGTACATGCATTACAGGCAGGATAACATCTATAGTGCATAAGGATAGACATACCTAAATATTCCCATGATGGTGCATTAGTGTGTGTAATCCTAGTTACAGCACATAGCTTCAATGGGCAGGCACAGGCAGTGGAGTTAATACAGTTACACATACCACTGACTTAGGTTACCAAGGTTGCAACATCTCAGGTTACGTATATCTACATTTGTACTAGATGCCTGTTATTGTCACTGATGCTTTTTCTTGAGAGTCTGGCACTTGTACTTGACCTAACATGTTTCCATTATTATCTAGTATTGTATTTATTTCTATGCTTGTATTTTCTCATGTTGCCTCTGTCACTATCCATTCTATTTATCAATTTTTTTTGGGGGGGTGTTATTTTAGTGTTTCTCTCCATTTGTTTTCCTTTGTCTACATCAACATCCATAGCAACATCTGTCACCCCACCATGGACCATCATCCCATAACGAACAACGCCAATTGTCCTACTGACAGTACAGGCTGCCAGAGCTTCCTCCCTACAGGCACTTGTGGAGGAGGCAGATAGGCTCTCTAGCCGTGTCCCTGGTGAGGTTAGACCCATCGGGGTGCTGTCATTCCCACTTGTGGCTCTGCCAGGGTTGAGCCCTTTATATCTGAAAGAGCCAGCTTGCAGAGGTGGTAGGGCAGCTGGTAAACTGGTGTCTTGACATTCAGATCAGCCACCTTGAAATACTGCTCTTACAGCTTGCAGAGTTGTTTCCTTGACCATGAATAGCCACACCAAAGGAGCATACCTCTCAACTGTCCAGATTTTCACAGAATGTCCAGATTTTTTGCCTCATATTTTTGTTCTGTTCCTCATATCTGTGGATTTCTGGCAAATGAATGGGATGATCTGAGGACTGAAGTCATCACATAATGACATACATTTGAGTTTCAGACTTCAAATCCTTCAGAAAATATATGTTAATACAATTCCTGTTACTCTACCAACTTTTTAAATTTATAAGAACAATATTTAAAATCTGTCCCTATTTTTGGGGATTTGTCCTCCCATTTTGCCAGGCTTTGTCCATATATTTTGCACTAAGAGGTTGAGAGGTATGCAAGGGAGCCAGAACCTAGTAATAAAGGTATCCAAGGTGGGATCTAGACTCCCGCAATATTTAATGTGGATAGGAAGGTACTCGTGGTCATATCCATCCTGTCCCCATCCTAGTGTTTCCCCACCATTTTGTGTCTATGCCCTCCCTTGTTTGTTGTACAATCCTACCTATCATCACTGTCTTCCCTTTGTTTTTCTGATACTTCCTAATTCACTGTGCCCCCTCTCCCTCAGTGTGTCAGCACTTCCCCTATCAGTCTTGTCTATCTTCTATGTTTGTTCCTTTTCCCCTGCAGCATACCCTAATCCTTGTACCATTCCTTCATCTTTCCTTACTTTTTTCTTCCCCACCTTACCTTTTTGCTGTGTATAAAATGAGTGCCTGCTCCTAAAAAAAAATAAAAATTAAACTATCTTCTTCTCCCCTAGCATGTTCATTCCTTATCAGTTCAACATATGTGCTTTCCTGCTTGCTTCACCTTTTTTAATAAAGTGTCCTTGTCTCCCAGTTCTACCCTTTAATCTGGTCAAAAATAGATGAAACTAGTGTATTGTGCCCTTTAAGACTACTAGCGTCCTTTTTCATCTTGCTGCATCTCTTCATGCATGGACACACTGAGCTACATCAAGGCACATACACACACTGCATCTGTGCATGCATAAACACAGTGAGCTACATCAAGGCACATACACACACTGCATCTGTGCATGCATGACCACTCTGAGCTACATCAAGGCACATACCCACACTGCATCTGTGCATGCATGAACACACAGAGCTACATCAAGGCACATACACACACTGCATCTGTGCATGCATAAACACTCTGAGCTACATCAAGGCACATACACACACTGCATCTGTGCACGCATGAACACAGTGAGCTACATCAAGGCACATACACACACACTGCATCTGTGCATGCATGAACACACTGAGCTACATCAAGGTACATACAAACACTGCATCTGTGCATGCATGAACACTCTGAGTTACATCAAGGCACATGCACACACCAAGTTTTCAAAAGTTTCTCATCACATCCTTCGGCCAAAACTGGTAACTATGTGCCCTCACCTCAGGTCCTGCTCTGGCCATGAGCTGTGTTCATATGGTTATTTTACTGCCTAGGGCAGTGTTGCACCCAATGAATAAACAGAGGCCAGCCTTACATGATGACAGCTACCCTGACTCTGAATTCCAGGGCCTGTGTCTCTGCAGGGGTACCTGGCATCATACCTCTCAACTGTACAGGTTTTTGCAGAATGCCCATATTTATCTCTCATATTTTTGGTCCATTTTTCAAAAAAAGTGTGGTTTTCTGGCAAATTAGCAGCAAATCATTAAAGATTAAAGGTAAAAAATAATGGCAGACATTTGAAATTCATACCATTCATAAAATGCATGCTAATGTAAAACCTGTTATTCTATTAACTTTCTAAGTTTGTAAGAGCAATATTTAAAACTGTCCCTGTTTTTTTGGCCTTTGTCCCACTTGTATTTATGGCTTTGTCCAGATGTCTTGCTATAAGAGGTTGAGATGTATGCCTGGCACACACATACAACATGGGTGATCTCCTGCTGCATCACCTGTACCCTAAATGTACTGCCTTTCTTAGCCAGCCTAATACGTAGGCCAACTAGATGGCTGCCTAGGGTGCCACTCTAGCAGGGGCACTTTTCCAGTATTTATTTGTTTATTTTTTTGTAGGAAAGAAATTGTTTCTTTAAAATGTGTTGAAATAATACAAGAAAAACTTTAGACAAAGTGTGAGAAAAACAAAGAAAAAAAAAATTTGGATGGTGTAGGTAGACCAGGATGGAGGCACCGAGTGTTTTGTGTGTATGTGGGGGGGGGGATGAGCAGCCTTGTTTCCTAGGGCACCAGTTGACCAAAGGTCAGCCCTGATGCCTTTGAGTATGCACAAGTTCAGAGGAAAAGGGAAAATATAAAAAAGACCTTGAAGAGCCAGAGTATAAAACAAAGTTTTACTCAAAGTATTAAAGTATTGAGAAATCATCAATCTGACCAAGAGTAATTGTTATTATAGTTTAAGAGTTAAAAATGTTGTAGCTCATCAGATACAGGGGAAATGGTATTCTGTGTGCAGTTATGTGAGTTTTGTTTACAGTACAGGGATTACAAAGTGCTGTCTTCATTTCACTATTTTATTTTATTTTACTTTTTTCTGTAAAAGTAAATCTATGCGTGCGTGTTTGGGTGTTGGTTCAGATGAGCTGGGATATTTTGAGGTTGCAAGCATTTTTGTGTTTTGAAATGCTGTGTGACCTTGAGTACCACATACATGACAGGTTTATAGTAGTTTTGATAAAGCATTAAGGCTGTACATGAACTGTTCATAACAAAGCAAGAGTGTAGATAAACTTCTGAAAATAAGTCAGGGGTGTTGCTAAATCAAAATGTGTGCGCAAGTAACAGATATGTGTTTTTACCTCATCATTTACCTGTGGTATACCAGCAGAATAAATGTAAATCATTTTCATAAATTTAATACAGTGTAACTGTACTTGGTCAAGTGGCTGAGGAAGTAGCAGGTAGATCAGAAATTGTTGGTTATATTCCTGCACAGGTGCTTCAATCCATGTTCCAGTACTGACAGTGCAGTTCAGCCTAAGGAGGGTGTTGCACCCCCGCGTGTACTGTCCCATGGATGAGATCATAAACCAAGGTCCCATATTCTTGACTTGGTAATAGCTCAGGTGGATGTAAAAGATCCCACAGCATTAATCAAAATGTGTCAATAAATGTTCCCTGTGACCTTTGCCAAATTTTTCATAGATAGTATGAATACCGCCTTGAGTCTCTCCTGAAAATACATCATAAATGTAATGTGACAAACCTGGTGAATAACACCTAAATAAAATTAATACAGATTCTCAAAGAAAAGAATACCCTGTACCTTCAGAGACGTGCTTAGCTTTATATACAAAGTTCAAGTTTGCTGTCCCTTAAAAAGCAAGAGAAATAGTTGTTTTTTCGCATTAATTTGCATATTATCTCTTAGATGGTGTGACTTTAGAATTAATATATTTAATGACTGGGAGTATGAAGACAGAGGTCCTCTTGAGGTAAAGTGCATTGAAGAGTGAAGACCCTTGCAAAGGAAGTGTTCAATGTTTATATAGCATATATAATGTTTCTTTACTGTCAAATTAGTATCTATTTCATTTTCATTAAAAAAAATCTTTCTGTGATTTAGTTTTATTGTACTACCATACATTTTTCAGTTTTGCATAACCTAATATCATACTTATAACAATTCTGCTAGAAACATTTGAGTCCCAGGTGCACAAAACTCACTGTTGAATCCAGGGATGCAAGCATCCTGTAGTTTGTATAGGCTGCTGCTCACTCAAACCTGAATACAAGTTTGGGAAGCAGCCATGTGGGGGAGTGGGAGAAGAGTTTTGGGATTAGGGAGTAAAAGGACATTTAGGATTAGGTAACTGAAAGGGAGTTTTAGAGAATGATCGGGAAATTCTGATTTAAGGAGGAGGGTAGGAGTTTTAGGTTTAGGCAGCAATGAGAGACTTTAGGGTTAGGGAGGGGGTGGAAGTTTATGATTAGGGACTGAGGAATTAGATTTGGAACTGGGTGGGAGTTTTAGGTTTAGGGTTTTGGTCCTGGAAGAGATATTAGTTTATAGGACTGGGTGTTGAGAAGGTTATGCAGGAAAGATAGATCAGGCTAGTGGGAGTTCAACCACTTGCTTTTTCAAGCAAGTAACAGCAAACAGGTGTGCTGTGAACTGCTAGTCAGTGGACACCTGTAATTGGCCCACATCTAACCTCATAATTTAACAAAATAAAGCTGCTGGTTAGAAATAGTAGTATCTTAACATTGAATTTTGTTTAATAAAACATTAAAGCAATTTCTCCAAGTTGTAATTTTTTAATGCATTACAGTATCAGTTAAACATTTATATGTGATAACTTTCATAGAATGATAAAGAAAGCATTTAAATTCAATGCTGCCATCAGGCTGTATAATATTCATTAATGTCAAAATGCTGCTGCATTAATAAAGAAATATTAATCTAATTTCAAACCTCTGGGAAGAAATGTCTTTTCAGCTCAAATCTAATTTCTGATTAAGTCATACAAAATGACAGATGGTGACGTGAGAAGTGACAGAATCAAAGAATTAATGTCACATAAAGGACTATTGCAAGAAATTTCTGCATATGTTTAACTTGAGGAATTCACTTTTTAGTTAAGGAGGGTTTTGTTTTAGAACATAAATATAGCATTAAACTGTATTTCAACTTAAAACTGTGAACTCTTTCTCAATGTTTACATTGCACATCTTGAAATATACGTGAATATGGCTGTGTGAGACTGCAAAGAAAGCTGTGGATTTATTAACTCTTTCAACCAATAACTCGATATTAAAAGACAAATAGAGAAAACAGTAAAGTTTAAGACTGTACTACTTCGTGTTAATGTTTGTTTTGAACTATATTCACCATTCTAAGTAATAGCAATAAATAATACAGTTAAGGTCATATAGACTAATTAGAAACCAGGGTTTATGAAAATACAGCTTTTAATAAGTGACTTTAAGCAAGCTGTCCTTGATTTATTCATCAAAGTACATGTGTGTGTGTGTGTGCATGTGTGTGTGTGTGTGTGTGTGTGTGTGTGTGTGTGTGTGTGTCTGAAAAAAATATGTTTGAAGGCTAGTTAATATGAGAGCCCTTTACCAGGCAGCAATAGTAGAAAATTCCCTTTTTGTCTGATTGGTAGTTAGTTATTATACAATGGTTTGTTTTAGTAATAATTATACTGTTATAAGAAAAACTGTCTGAAAGTCTGAAAGAGCAGTGAACTGTTCACTTATAAGCAGCTGTGGTCATGTGATAAAATCTATAATTTCAAGTGCAACACACTTCTGTTGCTTTACAAACAGAAATGCCTAATAAAGTTTACATCTTGTTTTCTTTCCTTCTTCTGACTAGGCTGCCATTGGTTGTAGGATTGCCCAGGTCGTAATGCAGTACTGTATCCTAGCCAATCATTACTGGTTCTTAGTGGAAGCTGTTTACTTATACAAACTTCTGATTGGAGCAGTGTTCTCTGAAAAAAACTACTACACACTTTATCTCTACCTTGGATGGGGTAAGAACTTAGTTTCCTTGACTTTACTGACATTATATTGCACTAACTGCTCCTTAACCAATGCAATTGGAATGTTTATCCTCATTTAAAATGTTTATACAGTTTAGTTTTAGTGCATTTTGCTACAAATAACAGTGGTGGTGATAAATTTATTCTAATATCAGTTTCTACTGGCCGACACTTACTTTTCTCCTTTTTTCAAGCTGTTTTACTGCCCCATCTACTTGCTTATGATTTATTATGTATTACAATCCTTTTTCATTTTTATGTATAGAGATGCACAATGGCATCTTAGAGTTAAATTATATTACAAACTGCTCATAGGTTCATAGGTTGATACTAGGCTATCTGCCCTAGGGCATTTATAAGCCTAGCCAGAGTGTGTTTGGCTTTTGCCACCCTTTTAGATTAGTTGACTCTGCCTCTGTATAGTAGGTCACAGAAGATAGCCCTTTTGAGGTTAGTTTACTGTGCCTCTGTCTAGTAGGGACACAGAAGAGATCCCAGGGGTAAACCTATGATCTCCCATCCACTCATCAAGATTTCTCTTGAAGAGGGTCATTGAGGGACTCTGCCTAACATGGATTGGGATTTTGTTCCAGAGTGAGGGGACCCTCTGGGATATGAATCTGTCCCTCCAGCATGTCCTATTTATTTCTTTGCTGAGGTTTAAGTCCCTGGAGTGTGTAGCTCTAAGGGATTTGAATTTCCTGAGGTGGAGCATGTCCATTAATTCTGGGTTGGACATGGCTTTATACGTCAGGCACAGATCGCCTCTGAGTAGGCGGTAAGCAACTGAGTAGAGCTGGAGTTTCTTTAGCCTAACTGCATAGGGCATTTGTTTGAGTCCCTTGATCCTCTTGGTGAGGTACTTTTGGGATCTTTCCAGTTGCTGCAGGTGTCGGGTAAGGTACATCCCAAATGGGGCATTGTATTCAATTATGGGCCTGATGAGTGATGAGTAGAGGGGCACAATGACCTCTCTTGATCTAGATGTGAACCCTTTCGTGATAAGGTGGGCTATATAGAACGTCTTTCTAACCACTTTGTCAACCTGATTGTCAAAGGAGAGATTGCTATCTACTTGGGTCCCCAAATCCCTAATTACTTCTTCCTTACTTAATGGATTACCACCTATGTGGTAATTTGTGGGCACTTTGTTTTTCCCAAAGGGGATGACTATGCACTTTTTGGCATTTAGCTTTAGGACATGGCTCTGGCACCAGTTATCTGTCTCTGTGAGACCCTTTTGGAGGATGCTTGTGTCAGTCGGCGAGTCGATTATGGCACCCAGTTTGCAGTCATCTGCGAACTTGGTCAGCCATAGTCCTCCCATGTTAGCCTGTACCTCAGAGAAATATATACCGAACAAGAGAGGTCCCAGGACTGAGCCTTGTGGAATGCCACTTGTAACTGGTTTAGAGTCTGACATGGCACCTGCAATTCTGACCATGTGGGTTCTATCCCTGAGCCAGTTTGCAACCCATCTTGTGACATAGGGGTTGATATTTAAGCTGGTGAGCTTATTTATGATGCCCGAGTGGGGTTTTGTGTCGAAGGCTTTTGTGAGGTCCAGGTAGGCTGTGTGGAATACCCTCCCTTCATCTATGGCCTTGGTGACTGTTTCAAAGAAGTCAACCAGGTTCATAAGGCAAGATCTGCCCTTAACAAAGCCGAATTGGGGAGGATCCAGTGTTTGGAGGTTCCCAATGTCTTTGTTTATGAGTTTCATGATGATACGCTCCATAGCTTTGCAGACCAGGCTAGTCAGGCTTATGGGGCGATAGTTTCCGGGGTCCGTTGTGACACCACCTTTGTGGAGTGGGACCACTGTTGCTGTACGCCATTTCTTGGGTACATATCTTGTAGTAAGGCTGAGACTGAACAGTGACTTTATGCGAGGGTTCAGTTCTTCTTGGAGTTCGTGTAAGACGCAGCCCGGGACACCGTCCGGTCCCATTGATGCTGTGTTTTTTGCTTTGGAGAGGGCAGCTCTCACCTGTGCATCTGTGATGTCAGGGAGGCTACACTCTGTTGGGATAGACATTTGGTCTTTTGGGGGGGGGAGGGGGGAGAAGTTTGCACTGAACCTGTCTGCCAGGATGTTGGCAATGTCTGTGGGTCAGTGTATTTTTTGTCATTTTGAACTAACTCAGAGCATATCTGGGAGTTGCCACCCAGGTTCCTGACATAACTAAAGAAGGCCTTGTGATTATCTTTAGCATCTTGTGCAATTTTTCTTTTGAAGCTGGCCTTAGATGATTTTATGAGGGATCGTAGTTTCTTGCTAGTACTGATCAGAGATACCTTCCCTTTTTGGGATTTTGCTCTGTCATGTAGTAGCTTCCTCCTTCAGTTGTATAGCTTATTTATGGCTGGGGTCCACCAGACAGGTCTCCTGCCTTTGGAGGAATGAGTCTTGGTTTTATATGGGATAGCACGATCCATGCATTCCTGTAGGTGTCCATAGAAAGCATTTGTAAAGGATTCTGCGGTTTGGGCCATATTTTCCACTGGCCCGGGGGCTTTGAAGGATTCCACCTCTGTTTTGAGAAGTGTGAAGTTTACTTTTGTGAAGTTCTTCACCATGGTTTCCTTGGCTGGGGGTGGGGATGGGATATGGATGTCCAGTGAGATTAATTTATGGTCAGATCTTACCAATGAGCGGTATACCTCTAGTATGGAATATAGAGTCCCCATGTTGGTGATGCTCAGGTCCAGTATGTTTTCCCCTCTTGTGGGAGTGGTGACCAGTTGTTCCATAGCATTTGAGTTTATAAATTCTAGGAACCATTGGGCGAGGGTGTTGGGGCTTGAGTAGTGCTCCCAGTCTATGTTTGGGTAGTTGAAGTCACCCAATATAATGGTGTTTGGAGAGACCTTCATATTCTCCAGTGTTTTCAGGAAAGCCGAGTGGGGTTCCTGAGTTTGGGAGGGTGGTCTGTAGCAAGCTACAAACTGAATGGTCTCCAATGCTTCATGCAGTGCCACTAACCTGGAGGTGTGGGTATCTTTGATGAATATGGATACCCCCCCTCCTTTTGTGGTTCGGTCCGAGTTTTGGGGCCGAAAAGCATGGTATGAGGTATAACCTGGTAGTGCTGGAGTGCTCTCGGGAGCCTTGAACCAGGTTTCTGTTACTGCACAGATATCGATATTCTCCATACTGTGGAGAGCCTCGAGTATGTTCATCTTGAGGTTTAGACTTCTGGCATTGAGCAGCATTACCCTTAGTTTCTTTTTCTTTGTGTTGTGTATGGAGGTGGGTTTGTCTTTTGAGCCTTGCCTAAAAAAGGCACTATGGGGGTGGCAAGAGCCTTAGCCAGTATTCGAAAGCCCAGGGGTGACAGGTGCAAGCCGTCCCTAGCGAAGCAACGTGGCTTGTCGAGCATGTCATCCCA
Source organism: Protopterus annectens (assembly GCF_019279795.1). Lineage (NCBI taxonomy): Eukaryota > Metazoa > Chordata > Ceratodontiformes > Protopteridae > Protopterus > Protopterus annectens. The sequence goes on along the minus strand of NC_056746.1, from coordinate 263,227,003 downwards.
GGCTGACAGACACTGGATCCCCTTTGAATGACACCAGTACTTTAGCCAATTGTTAAAATTGATCATTTTGTCTTTATACTGTGGCATCATTCTTGATGAGGGTAAGATGCTACTCAAGGTCAAGATCATACCGGCATGGGCTACATGATCAAAGAGCTCCTCTATGTCTTTTCATGTAGTCCAGGGAGGTACGTCTCAGGTCATTCACACCAGCATGGACAATGACAGAGTCATATTTGTACTTGCTTTGGAGTGACCTGAGTACTTGTGTTATGTGGCGGATCCTGGCACCCGACAGGCAGCTTACAGTGACCTTCTCCTTGTTCAACCTGGTGAGTGGGACGTCAGTGTGTCTGACAATAGAGTCACCTATTACAAGTGTATTAGGTGTGTTGTTTAGCCTTAAGGGCTGTGACTGTGTGGCACACTGACTTTGTGAACTATGTGATACGTGGGTATTGTTGTGGGGTAGCGGTTGCTTGGATGTCTGCTTTGGAGGTCTCTGCTGCTTGGGCAGATTTTTAATTAGACCCTTGAGTATGTTTTTGTGTGTTTATGTGTTTGGTTTTCTGTTGTGATAGGTCTATGTGAGACTGGATTTGTGGTGTGTGTGGTTACCTTCTCCTCCTGACTGACTGCACCAGTACTGGGTTGAGAGAGCTCAGCCTCCAGTTTGGCTATATAGTTGCATCTCTCACATATATTTGAGCTTGTTGGGAGGAGGAGAGGGTGGTCTGTGTAGATAAGGCAGTTGTAACATTGCCTCAAGATTCCCAGATTCACCAGCTGGACTGGAGAGTAAACTCGAAACTGACTTTTGGACATGCCAGAATAGTATAAGGCACTACTTTTTGACTGATCAAAAAGGACCAATAGGGAGCCAAGTACTTAAAGGGAGTATAAGAGGGTGTAGTGCTTTAGTTTATTAGTGCTTACTTACCAACTCAGTTTGTTATACTTTTCCCTATTATCTTCAGAAAATGTTTCTTTTCTTTTTTTTCTTTTTTTTACATATAGTAATCCCAAAATATAACTTTCCACGTTCTGGACGAATGCTTAACATAAGGAAAGAAGTCAATAATTTCCCTACTTATCCAAGAAAAAGAATTGAAATATTGGCTTAACAGAACTGTATCATTTTGAAATGGTTTGTAAAATGCTAAAAAACAATCTTAATGCCTATAATCAACATCTATTAGATTTATTAATCAAGCAACTGATTATATAATGAAATACCTTGATCCCAATTTAAAATAATTAAATTAATGAATGTGCATGTTATTGCATAATACCTTTCAGCAGGCATTGTCAACCCCCTTTGTTCACGTGAATCACATAAAACAGACAGTCGAATTTGGGGTGAAGCACCTCTCCATAAAAACTTGGAAAAATATTTTAATTTTATTACACCTGACTAATTCTGGAGCTGCCAATACATTTTGCAGTTTTAATACCTTCTAGCACCTCAGCATGTACCGTTTAAACATGAAATGCCAACAGTTTTCTATTATGATTAACTATGCAGTTGAAAACCTTTCTGCTGAGTTTGAAAAACATAAAACACAAGTGAAATATAATTTGATGAAAAATGAATGGGACGCTTTATATAAACTGAGTAATAAGAAGGAGATTATTTTCAAACCAGGGGATAAAGATAACAAGTTGGTTTTGTTGCATTATAAGTGCTATTTAAAAATGTGTTATGAACATCTTAATGATACAAATGTGCATAGGATAATTAATATTGAATGTTATCAACAAGTGCTTGTAGAGCATAAAGAACTGCTGGTGAAATGGAATAGACTAGGATATTTTTCACAAAGTGATACTGAAATAAAATTGAACACTATAGGTTGTGAAATGGCAACTGTTTATTGCTTGACGAAGATACATAAACATATGACTGACCCCCCCCCCCCACAGGAAGACATATAGTGTCAGCATGCAAGTACTTTTTAAACAAAATAGGCATTTTTCTACATGGGCGGCTGCGGTGGTGCAGCAGTTAGTGTTGCTGCCTCACAGCAAGAGGTTCTCTGATTCAATTCTCAGCTGGGGTGCCTTCTGTGCAGAGTCTGCATGTCCTCCCTGTGGTCGTGTGGGTTTCCTCCAGGTGCTCCGGTTTCCTCCCACATCCCAAAAACATGCTGTAGGTGGATTGGACACTCTAAATTGGCCCTAGGTGTGAGTGTGTGCATGTGTGTGCCTGCTGTGGAAGGTTGGGCGCCAGGCTGGCAACTTAACACCGTAAAACTCCACTGCCAATCATGAGCGGACAGATGATCCGCTGTGGCGACCCCTAACCAGGAAAAGCCGAAAGAAGAAGAAGGCATTTTTCTACACAATTACTTGTTAACTATAGTTAAAAAACAAGTATCATAAATACAAGATACATTTGATTTTTTGAATAAAATAAAAAACATTCAGTGGGGAAAAATATGTTCTGGTTAGTAATCGATGCTAAAAGTGTATATACCAGTATTAAACACAAATATGGCATAGAGGCATTGAGACATGCATTGGATGATAGTCCTGTATCTATCCATATTATTGAATTGATTTCTGTTTAAAACATAATTTTTTTTTTAATTTAATGATACCTTATAACATCAGCTACAAGGTACAGCTATGGATGCTCCATATGCACCCATGCACGCTAATATTATGATGGGTCTGCTGGAGAATGAATATCTGTATAGAGATGAATTTTTTATTAATAATGTCTCTCATTATTATAGATACATAGATTACCTTATTTTTTTATGCAAAGGGGGTAGAAATCAAGTTAATTTATTTATGTAGAAAGTTAATAATAATAGGTTTGGTTTGATGTTTGAAATTTCAGCCTGTGATGAACAGGTAGTCTTTTTAGACTTAAATTTAAAGGGAATTAATGGTAGAGGTATTTCTACCTTTATACAGAGGACATTTGAAGATACTAACCATTTTCTTCATGACTCTAGTTTCCATTCCCCACATTTACTGACGTCATTACCTTATAGTGAATTTATGAGAATTAAATGCCTTTGTAATAATGAAAATGATTTGGAAATAGAGTATGATAAAACTTTAGCTATGTTCATTAAAAGGGGTTATGAAGCAAACACTCTAAGGGAGGCATTTGATAAAATTAAGATGAAAAATAGGATATATATTAATAGAAGTATAAGTATAAATAATACAGATCATATTGCAGAAGAAAAGAAAATGTATATGGTCATGACATCTGACTTATTAAGTGATAAGGGGTAGTCGCAGTTATAAACAATATTGGGGCTATTTGTTGAAATTTAGGGAATTGTCTGGTCTGTGTACTAAACCAATATTTTCTTTTAGAAAGGGACATAGTATTAAAGATAGATTATTACATAGCAGATTTCAAATTCCATGCCCTAGTATACCTAATGTTTTACATGTTCTAGGTACAGTTCCCTATGGAAAATGTATTTCTTGTCAATATGTAACGCTGAGTTTTCAGTATATTAATGGATGGAAATTCAATGTATTATCAAATTTTTGTTGTACTACTGAATGTATTGTATATGCATTGAAGTGCCCGTGCAATAAGTTTTATATAGGGGAAAGCAAAAGGCTTTCAAACTTCGCTTACAAGAACATGTAAGAAATATAAAAAATTGTAAATATGAAAGCCTGGTTGCACATTTTTTAAAATATCATAATTTACAGGGCACTATTTTAGAACAAATAGATAACAGTAATTATTATGATGTTAAAAGCAAGCTTCTATATATAAGGCAGCTTTGCTTATTTTGAAATTTGGGACTTTAAATCCTGATGGTATGAATGTTTCTTGTAATTGGAAAGTTTTAATTTAATTGTTTAATTATGTAATTTATTACTTGATCGATTTATTAAGTTGTATATAAGGTGTGATTTAACAAGGATTCTAAATTCCACTGAAGGCAGTATATGCTGAGGGGCTAGAATGTATTAAATCTGTTTTTTTATCCTGGACTGGATTGTCGTGTTTGTTTTATATTCTCTTAGTTCGTGTTGTTTTGTACATTTTGCAGTTTGTTTACTAATCTCAGTTCCATCCAGTTTCTTCACATTTTTAATAGTATTATAAGGGATGCGTTTATATGCTGAAGATATTTGTTTACTAAATTTATTCTTAACTAAATAAGCATTGTTAAATAATTATTTAGAATCTGCAGTTTTACATTTTCTCTCAAATGTTATTCTCTTTTCCATTTTTTTTACAAAGCAGGATATTTTTATCATAATTAATGGCAATTAATGTATGTATTGTTATCAATTGTTTAGTAAATGGCTGAAATTGAATTTGCAATTTCTTTTTAGCCAAAATTGCCAGGGCTTAATAAATAAGTAAATTGTAGCTTTAAAATATTCCCTTTATATCTAAAGGAAATATCACTATCGCCATTATTATTCCAGCATTCTTTAATGTTATTAGCAATCTCATCACAAAAATATTGGGAGCTAAAACATTTTCTTTTTGATTCTATATATCATTGCTTTATAAATATAAAGTTAACAACCAAATTATCAGGAAAAAAAGGCAAATAATAAACTGTAAAAAAATCACCATATATTAAAACATCAAAAAAAGAAAGGAAAAATATATCAGAGTAGATAATATACCTGTATGGGAAATATGAGTCTAGTTCATTTACCCATATAGAAGCTGTATGGCTTATGCTTTCAAGAAATGACTGATATCCTAAAAGAGGAGTACATACAGATATGGTTGTGATGCTGGCACTATAACTACTTACAACCTGCAATTACTCTATCTTTCAAACCAGAATAATGCTTCATAATTAGAAGATTTTTTAACAATGATCACACCCCATCATTTTTGTAGTATCAAACTTATTATGCACTGCTTTTATCGATTTGAGCTTTTTTCATTATAGAACTACTTTGCATCTTAGAAATATATGTTTTCTGTAACAAAAAGATGATTTCTTGATGTCAAGCAATTTACTTCATAAACATTCTCAAGTTAGCTAATGTACATTAGCTGACAATATGTTCACAGATATTATTTAATAAAAAAGAAAAATATATAAATATACCTTAATTTGAGGGATCCACTTTCTTTAATGAAAAAAATCAGAAAAATCCCATTACCATACTCATGCATGAAAAGGGGGAAATATCCAGAAACTGTAAAGAAAAGGAGAGAGAAAAATGAAAAATAATCCAATTTTAAATGAAAAAGTACATTTTGATAGCAAGTCCTGAGAAAAAGAGAGAGTAAAAATCCAGCTGCAATTCCTGGAAAAGGGAGCTTATGTAACTCCAAGTGCAGTAAGTTCAAACGTAGCTTCAGTCTGAGAAGAAAATATCAATGATTCAGACATCAAAATTATCCTTAACTTGGCAGAATAAAGAAACAAAGACATAATGTTCTTTACCCGTAGTTTCTCTTGGATCTCTGAAAAAGCACTCCATAATTTTATTACTTCATATGCCAAATCTACATATGCTGATATAGTAGCACCTACAATAGAGACAAATCATTTCTTTATCATGGTAGAAGTAACCCATTCTTCATCACAACTTTTCATAAACTTCACAAATATAGGATGAGAAGTACCATTTTGCATTTGAAAGGGACCTGTATGGTGCTATTAGTCCAAATCCATAACAGAGACATCTACTTCAAGTAGGGACTGAAATATAATTTGCAATGTTGTCTTTAAACTCTGTAATTTATCCCATTCGTCATCATCATCATCATCATCATTATCATAAAACCATTTTTCCCATCTTCTCCATGGGGTAGAGGTGTTGTGCTAACAGTCACCATCTCTCATGATTCAATGCTACACTTCTGCCTTCTTCGACACTTATGTCTGACTGTCGCAGATAGCAAACCATCCACCTCTTTGCTGGATGCCCTCATTTCCTCACACCTTCTTCCTGCCTGTTCTATAATCTTCTTCACCAGTTTGTCTTCTGCTTTTCAGCACACATGCCTGAACTACTGTAATCTGTTCTCTTTGATAGTTTCTGCAAATGGAGCTACTTTGGCTTCTACTCTTATGTCCTCATTTCTTCATCTGTCCCACAGTGTGCATCCTTCAACCTGTCTCAGACACTTCATCTCTGTCACCTCTAGCCTCCTCAATTGCTATGCCTTTACTGCTCAGGCTACTGTATCATACAGTAGTACAGATTGCACCACTGTTTTGTGTACCTTACTTTTCAGCTTCTTTGGCATTCTTCTGCCATATACTACACCTGACACTCTATGCCAGTTGGCTGCAGCTCCTCTGATTCTAGCTTTGACCTCTTCATTCAGACTTCCCTTCTCCTGAACAACCTCTCCCAGACACTTGAAGCTATTAACCTGTTCCACTATCTTCCATTCTATCTCAATTTTCAGCTTTTTCTGATTTCCCAAATTTGCTGCAATTACCACTGTCTTATCTGTACTAAGTTTCATCCCATGTGCCTTCAACATTGCATTCCATTCCTCTATGCTTCGTTGAAGATTTTTCTCAGAGTCTGCCTATAATGCTGCATCATCTGCATGCAGCAACTTTGTTGATCTGTCCTTTCCAACCTGTTTGCTAATGTAGTCCATCAGCAGTGTGAACAACAATGTTCTCGGAGATGAACCCTGATGCACACCCACTCTCACCGGGATCCCCTCCATGAGACTAAACACTGTTCGTACTTCAGTCATTGGGGCCTTGTACATAACCTTCACTAATTCTACCAATATTACTGCAATACTGTCTAAGTCAACCTTCTTGGGACTTTGTCATATGCTTTCTCCAAGTCTAGGAATGCCCAGTTGGTCTTTTTCCTCATCTCTTATCTTCTTCTCAACTATCTGTCTCACTGCAAACATCAGGTAAGTTGTGCTGCATCCTGATCTGAATCCAAACTGCTCATCTCCCATCTTACTTTCTACTCTGTGTATCCATTATCAATCACCCTCTCCAGAACTTTCATGCAATGTGACAGGAGTTTGATACCTCTGTACTGCCACAGTTGTGAACATCCCCTTTGTTCACTGGCACTAGTATACATATTCCCAATCATCTGGAATATGCCTTTCTCTCCATGCTGCTATAAGTAACCTCAGGCACCATTTCTCCCCTATCTCACCCAGTATCTTTATCACATCTGCTGTGCCCTCGTCTGATCCAGCTGCTTTCTCTGACTTCATTTTCCTTAGTGCTAGTCTTACTTTTTCTAGGGTGGGCTCCTCTTCTTCTCTTATTGTATGATGTGTTGTGTCTGAGATAATACAGCTTCTGTGGGGTTTTCTTCATTCAGAAGCTGCTGAAAGTACTCCTTCCATCTGCCTTGATGTCCTGTGGACTGATGAGCAAGGTGTTGCTGGTATCCCTTATGAAGGGTGTCTGACAATCCTCTTCATCTTTCTGTCTTTGCCTTACAACCTAATATAGTTTCTTTGTGCCAACTACTGTGTCACTCTCCAGAAGTTGGTAGAGTGCCTCCAATGCCTTATTCTTTGCTATTGCAACTCCTTTCTTAGCTTCTTTGTTAGCCAACCAGTATTCCTTCCTAGACTGGTCTGTCTTTTCTATCTCCCACTTTTTCCTGCACTCCTTCTTTGTTTTGATGGCTTCCTGGACTTCTGCATTCCACCACCAGCTTTCCTTATGTACCTTATTTCCATATCTGGCTCATCCACATATCTGCTCTGTAGTCCTCACACATGCTGTTTTGAGGTGCTGCCATTCTTCTTCAATTCCACCTATTTCCTTCTCTTCTTGGGGTATTAGGGCCCTGAAAATTTCCCTGAACTGTTGCACTTTCTCTCCAGTCAACTTCCAGGTCTTCCACCTGGTCTCTGTTGACTTTAGAGTCTTCTCTGACCTTTGATTGCAGCTGATTGTGCCAACCAATGGTTTATGGTGTGGGCTGATTGTTTCACTGGGGATGAGATTACAATCACTGATTCTATACCAGTGCCCTTTCCTTACTAAGAGGAAGTCTACCTGAGTTGTATGTTGGCCAGTCTTGTATGTGATTTTGTGACTGTATGCTTTTCTGAACCATGTGCTGGCTACTCTCAAGCCATTTGCCATACAGAAGTCTAGAATAGCCTCTCCTTCTTTATCCCTGTTACCCCACCCATGTGGACCTGGACAGTCCTCACATCCTATTCTGTCTGTCTCAATATGTGCATTCAAGCCGCCCATTATCAACATCAGTTCATGGTGTCCTGCTTTATCTAGTAGGTCTTGCAACAGCTGTATGAATGCTGTCTTTTCATCACTATCACAACCCTGCTGTGGGGCATAGGCTGAGACAATGAATACTGCTCTATCATTACACTGGAGTCTGATTGCCATAAGTCTGTCACTAATTCTGATGACACCCCTCATTGCCTTCTAAAGCCTGTCTCTCACCATAATTCCAACACCATTTCCAGCCTGTATTCCTCCTGAATAGTAGACTATGAATCCCAAACCAAGTGTCTTTCCTGCACTGCCCTTCTGTCTTGTTTCTTGGATACATAGGATGTCCAGCCTCCTCTGTACCATCATGTCATCCACTTCCAAGCTGCATTCTGTCAGTGAACCTACACTGAGTGTAGCAATTCTTAGTGCATGCTTGGTGGGTTGATTGCATTTACATTCAGCTTTCACCCAACAGAGCTATCCCAGGTAACACAGGCTGGGCAACTGGACACCGGACGGCCAGTAGGTTATTAACCTAGGGCTGTTGGGCTTTATGGTGGGCATACACACTGGCCAAAAGGGGCACATAGACCCCTCCCACTGTTACCATGGGTTCCTGGCGTAGGTCGAAATAGGCCAGCTCCTCAACCCACTTTTCACTGGCAAATACCCATGACCATTTTGACATTAGTCAACATGACCGAATCACCTAGAGCCACATTTTACATTCATCAGGAATTCCACTAATTCCTAGTTTTTCATTTGGCTTTTAGTTTGAAATTCTTTCAGATTATTTTGTAAACTACTTTGACCTTTCTTTATAATTTCAATTTTATTTTTAAAGGGTCTATATAACATAATCAAAATTCCAAAATATCAAACACCATAAGTTTGAACTTGGAATTTCGAAATGTGATAACATCGAACAGTCAGAATAGCAAATTTTTTTCCCAGGGAAAAAATTTGCTGTTCCAAGAAACATACACACAACACAAGCACACCAAAATAAATAATCCACACACATACACATAACAAAACCTTACTTCTAACCCTACACAAAACCGTACATACATTCCTGTCTATCCACTAACCTTAACCCGCATCCTAACCCTAAGATCCGTAACTATCGCACACGTACCCTAAGGAGCTATACACAAACAAACTAAATAATGCACACACATACACTTAACAAAACTCTACTTCCAACCCTACACTAAACCGTACATACATTCCTATCTATCCACTAACCTTAACCCGCACCCTAACCCTAAGGTCCGAAACTATCGCACACATACCCTAAGAAACTATACACAAACAAACTAATTAATGCACACACATACATTTCACAAAACCCTACTTCTAACCCTACACTAAACCATACATACATTCTTACCTGTCCACTTGCCTTAACCTGCACCCTCACCCTAAGGTCCATAACTATCGCACCACAGTGAAGGAAATAGCAAAGCCATGGAACGGCCCACTAAAATCTTTCCCTAGGTAAGAATTCGATGTTCTGCGGCTTTGCTATTTTCAGCCTTTGATGTAGTGGTGTCAATATTATAACATTCAAAGTTTTACAACTTCGATGTTATAATATAGACCCATTTTTAAAACATCCATTTCAATTTCATGGTGCTGAATTTATCTTTTATCGCCATTAAATGAGTAACCTACACATTTTCTTTGTCCTCTATTTCTTTTATAGTACTCTAATTCTAAATTTTCAAGCTTGTTGAATATAATTTATAACTTTTCAACAAAGGAATTGTTTGCATTTTCTTGCCATAATTTGTAAAAAATGTTACAAAAGTTAACAGTGCTTTTAAATTTAAGAGAAAGATCTTGTTCTGTCTTATTAGACATTGTATTTAGGGGGTCTATGTTAAATTATCAAATGCTTAAAAAAGCGAACAATGATTTATCAAACCCATGTAAACGAAAGCTTACAATCTAGAACTCTTAGAACAGCGATTTTTTTCCAAGGGAAAACAAAATCGCTGTTCCACAAAACAAAAAGAAAAACCCAAAACTTCAAAACATTACATAAAGTGGGGTCTTTGCCCCCCAGTCCCCTGATCTGGGGGCTGTACCCCCACACCCCCTACTTAAATATATCAACTCCGAGATCGCACTACAGTGACAAAAACAGCAAAATAACAGAGGTGGCCAAGCAAATTCTTGCCCAGGGAAAATATTCTCTTAAATGCCGTTTCGCTATTTTGCCTTTTTGTGCTTTCATGGTCGATCAAGATGCATTCGAATGAATACATCTTCAATCGTTTAATAGGAACCCTGTTTGGGTTCATAGGTGTTTACTAGTCTAACAACCACAAAGGCCTTTTTAAGCCTAGCCCTGCATGCCAAATCTCTGACAAGTTCTGGTACCCTTGATGCATAAGCAGGAGCTTGGGAGATGAAACTTTTACAAGCAGAGGCATGGGAAATAAACCATTTACAGGATGTCTGTGTCCATTAGAGACAGAGGTGCCAAACCAGGTATAAATTTCCTGTTTCCCATCCAATTGTCCAAGTTACACTTAAACTGGGTTAGGGATGAACTCTGCTTTATGTGGATGGGAAGCCTGTTCCTCAAAAGGGGGTCTCTGGGATATATACCTGTCTCTCCAGCAGGTCCTATTTATATCACAGGCAACGTTTAAGTCTTTAGAATGAGTAATTCTGGTGCTGTTTGTTTTGTGGATACGCAGGATGTCCATCAGAGTGGGGTCTGACAATGCCTTGCATGTCAGGCATAGATCTTCCCTCAATAGGAGACGGAATACAGGGTTAGGATCTTGAGGCAGTCTGCATGGGACATGTTACTTAATGCCCTGTATTCTCGTAGTGAAGAACCTCTGTGGATGTTCCAGTTTGTGGATATGCCTGGTTAGGTACATACCAAAGGGAGCATTGTACTGAAGGACAGGTCTAATGAATGCTGAAAACAGTTGAATAATGACTTCCTTGGACGTACAGTAGATGGTATACCTTTGTTTATAAGTTCCTCAACATAAAATGATTCCTCACTACTGTAGACAAGTGATTGCCAAAGACTAGATTACTATGTGTGTCCCCAAGTCACTGACTGCTGGGTCAACTCTTAAAGGTATGTTGTCAATATGATAGTTACCAGGGGTGGATGACTTCCTGAAGGATACTGTTATGCATTTCTTGGAATTTACTTTTAGTCCATGGCTTTGACACCAGATGCTTGTTTGTTTCAGCCCTTCCTGGAGAACATTTGTGATGGTGGGGGATTCAATGACAGCTTCTAATTTGCAATCATCTGCAAATTTAGTTAACCAGAGGCCACTAACATTGGCCTTGACTTCAGAGAAGTAAATGCTAAAAAGGAGCAGTCCCAGGGCCAATCCCTGAGGGACTCCACTTGTGTCTGGCCACTTTGTAGAGGTAGGCTCCCCAGTTCTAACTTGCTGGGTCCTGTCTGTGAGCCATCTGGCTATCTACTGGGTGTTGTAAGAGTTTGTACCTCACCTCTTGAGTTTGTCAACAATTCCTGAGTGGGGTATTGTATCAGATACCTTGGCCTGTTCAAGGTTGACAGTGTGAACCATTTTTCCCTCATTCATTGCTTTGGTGACCTTCTCAAAGAAGTCCACCAGGTTAAGTAGGCATGACCTGCCATTGACAAAACAAAATTGGGTTGAGTCCAGTGTCTAGAGATTCCCTATGTCATTATTGGCCATTTCTATGATAATTCTTTCCATGGCTTTGCATGTGAGACTAGTGAGACTTAAGGGTCTGTAGTTTGCAGGGTCTGTAGATGCCCCACCTTTTGGGCAGAGAGATGACTGTTGCTATTCTCCATTCATGAGGCATTTAGCCTGTTTGGAGACTACAGTTAAATAGCAATTCCAGATGGCCTGATAGGTCATATTTCATGCTACATTTGATGGCATTTCCTGAGAAAAAGTTGAGGGGGAGAGAGGGGTAAAGTTGGAGCTGAATTTGTCAGCCAGTAAGTTTAGTATGTATTCTAAATCAGTATAGGTGACTCCATTAACAATAAGCTCTGCACAGGGTTATGTATTGCCTTTAAGGTTGTGGGCATAGCTAAAGAATGCCTTGTGGTTGTCTTTGGTCTGGGAGGCCAAATTTACCTAAAATTTGGCTTGAGTAGACTTTATTTGTCCTCTGAATTGTTTGTTTAGTTTGATGAGAGTGCTTTTATCCTGCTGGGTGCTGGACTACCTAATTTTTGTCATGATTTTCTTCCTTCTGTTATACATCCGATTGATGCTGTGATTCCACTAGGTTGGCTTATTTTTTGAGTTAGTTTTGTACTTCTTCCAGGTGGGTGCAGGTGCCTCTATGCAGTTATTAACATACTTGCATAGGGTTTCTGTGAACAGATCCATGTAGGCAGCAGTGTTCTCAGGGTTTACGGGGGGCTTGAAATTTTGTCAGGTTATCACTTAATAGTAGGAATTTAGCCTTAGAGCAGTTCCTGAATATTCCAGGATTAGTTCAGATTCCAGGTTTTATTTTTACTTCAAAGGAGTCCATTTTGTGCACTGACCTTACCGTAGATGACATTACACTAGGGGTGTGCAGCACTCTGCCATTTTAGCCAGGAGCAGATTCAGTATGGTTGCATCCCTAGACAGTGTACTGACAATCTAGTCCGGGGAGTTTGTGTTTACAAAATCCGGGAATCTCTGCCTGTATGTTTGGTGTCATGTATGATTCCCAATTAATAGTAGGGTAATTAAAGTTGCCTATGAATATGATATTGGGCTGGATGGTGAGTGTTTTCAATACATTTAAATACATGGTATGTGTTTTCTGAGTCATAGAAGGGGGACCTATAGCTTGCAAGGAAGTGGTATGGGATTTTGCCTATAGTGATTTGAACGTGGAGAGGCTCAAGTGCATTGTCCTGTTTGACAAAACTTGACGTATATTTATTTTTGATGTAAAACAAGACACCTCCACCTTTAGTCCCTGTCTGTGTAGTAGCTGATCTAAATGTGTGGAAGGCATTATAACCTGGCACTGTCAGTGTGCTCTCAGCAGCTTTAAACCATGTCTCAGTGACTGCACAGACGTTGACATTCTCTAGGGTGAGGAGAGCTTCTAGGGAGTGGAGTGGAGTTTTTTGTTTAGGTTCCTAGCATTGAGCAGTTACACCTTTAAATTTTCTTGGTTTTGATTTGCTAAAAGTACTTTCAGTTTGGGATTGCTTAAAAAGTGACAGTATAGGGGAGGACAATGTTTCAGCTAATATTCAAAAGTCTAGAGAGGAGAGATGCAGCCCATCCCTGACAAAGCATCATGGGCTGTTAATTATTCCTTTCCATGCTGACAAATACTGCACGCCCTAAAACTTTGAATTTATTTATCCTTTGTTGACCAGGTTAATCTCAGTAGGCTAGTGCCTCTTTTCATGGGAGACCCAGGGTGGTATTTATTCTAGTAGGGAAAATTTGGCCAGGGCATCAGGAAACTTCCAATATACTTTTAAGTAGGTGGCATGGGATATTTTACATTCACTTCAGCTCAGGCAGATGGAGCCTCAGTTTAATGAATCACTTGAAGGAGAACACCTCCATTATGCTGCACTGCAGTGTCAGCAATCCATTCTACCTGGGGTGGGAATAGAATCCACATCCTTCTGCACCACAGGTGAGCACACTACCTGTTGAGCCACTAATACTACTTTACTGAAAACCACCAGCTGCTTCTACTTCTAACATGTTTGGCATGATGGTGTTAATTTTCAAGCTACAACAATATATTCACTATGAGACACATGTTTATGCTTTGGCATCATAGGTGCAAATAGGTAGCCCCCATAGTGGTATTAAAGCTGTTTGTACTTGCAGTTGCCATACTGCCTAATCTTATATGCACAAGATTTTTTGACATTCTATTTGCATTGATTTTTGTTGCCTAGTACTGTCAGCTCTGAGATTTTTCTTACTCTCTGGATTAGACTTTTCAAAAATTTTAAGAGGTGATCTGGTATCCTTTGTAAGCTACATATTTATTTGTAGTTTCTTTGGTATTGTGAGTTTATCCTGGCATTCTTCTCCTACATTTAAACATTGTTTCAAACTAGGCATTCACTCCTCCTTGCAAATTATATTCTGCGTCACACGCATACTTGCTGCTACATCTCCCATCCCCTACACCCCCTCACCCCCTGCTACTTATATAAACCAACTGTGATGAAAGGAGATACTGCCAGCCTAGCTAGCTGGAATTTTGTAAATAATTATATGTCATTGGTGAATATCACAATGATTTGTGTAAGATGCTTGTGTTACAAATATATTAGAACTGTATGTCATGTGTATATCAAACTGCTTGTACAGAAGTGTGTGCTGAAAAGGGTATTTGCAAAAGGCTTGTGTTTGAAATGTATCCACAGTTTGCCCTGCTGGAAGAGAACAGAAATATACATGCACTATTGTAGCTGCCTAAATGTATATATTTTAACAGTGGAAACTGGAATACAGGAGGTTAACTTTAGTCCAGCAAATTTTAGGAAAATAGCTGAAATTGTGTTACTTTATAAGCTATGCAATAAAATATGGTATCTTTCAGTTTTCAATGCAGCTAGAGACATAGAGTCTATGCTGAGAAGTTTTCTGAGTGAACTAATTACTACCTCTTAAAGCATGAAGGAATGCAATTGTTTTATGACTTCAAGCATCTGCCAACAATCTGAGATCTATGTATTTTTACAGATAGATGCTAAATACTGCCAGCTTCCATCAGTGGGGGTTTCACCTGGGAACTAGAGTCAGATGACAAGAAATGATGTCATTCTGCAAGCTATCTCTGAAGCAATATTTTAGATATTAATTTCAGAAGTCTCTTAGTGATACAGAGCATTCTGTATTCTGTCTTGGACCTGACAACAACTAGAAGATCCATTCACCACATCTGTCTTGATATATTAGTAAGTTCCTAGTTTACAGTATAATTCCATTAGATTCAGTCAGGAATGTAGTAAGCTTAGTTTAGATATGTTTCTTTATTTATTTGAGACTGTCCTGCAATGCTGTTTTAAATATTTCCTGTGGTTTTGAACTTTGATGTCACTGTGAATATATATTTAGTATTATCTTGTTCTTTTATTATTAAGTATATTTAAACCTTTTGTTGTGGCTGATCTGTGTAGAGATATTTAAGTTTTGAGAGTACTTGCATATTTATTTGGTGATACTGGGTGGGCCACTCCTAATAGCCTTGCTCTTGGTCAGACTACCATTTGTGTTAATATTAATATTATACAGTAAGATTGGACACCCTTTGTTAAGGGCCTTAAAGTAGCTGATAAGGAGTTGACCGGTGGCAGTGGTAACTACCTTATAGTCTGGGCAGAAGGGGGCATAGCTAGTAAACCTGTGGCAACCTTTCCCGGGTGTGTGCGTGTGTGTGTGTGTGTGTGTGTGTGTGTGTGTGTGTGTGTGTGTGTGTGTGTGTGTGTGTGTGTGTGTGCGTGTGTGCGTGTGTGCGTGTGTGTGTGTGTGTGTGTGTGTGTGTGTGTGTGTGTGTGTGTGTGTGTGTGTATAAATCAAACCTCAAAATCTGTGTCTGTCAGCTACTTGCGTAGGGAAACAAAGCACTTGTTGGACAGGGAGGGTGCTGGAGGTCTTGACTTGGTCACTTGGCTGAGATCTCAACTCTATAGCTGTGCCAGTGGGGAGTCTTATTTGGGATCTGGAGAAAGAGGGAGAAACCAGCCCCGGACTGACTGTGGTCTCTGTGTGCTCTTAAGGGAAATTGTACTTGATGCAGAGAGCTGCATCTGGAAGTACTGTGTGTGTACTTGTCATCCTCCCAGTGTACATCCCCCACTGGTGCCAGTGGTGAGGATTGAGGCTCCTTGATTACTGGTCCAGTGAAGGGGTGTCACACCAACTATGAGGTTACTTAACAGTGATGAAAAGAGAAACATTCCAGATTCCCACTATTAGAGGATCTTTCACTAACATTGACCCTTCATGTTTGATTTGTGAATCGACCAAAAATAATTTTAGTAAATGTTCAGGTAACTGAAGTGCAGCCCTTTGTTTCTCTCTCTCCCTACACACACACACACACACACACACACACACACACACACACACACACACACACACACACACACACACACACACACATAGAGAGAAAGAGAGACAGGGAGAGATGAGTCAAAGATTAAATTTATTACGTATAGTGCACTTCTACTTATGAATTAGATAGTAATCCAGTTGCTGAATTATGTAAATAATGCATGCATACCACAAATATTAATTCTAGTGGAGTTTGGTAAAAAGATGGTTAGAAGGTAAGACACTTTAAGAGACGAGTATGAAAACAGACGTTTCTAAATTTATGTCACCTGATAGTCTGCTAATATTGCCAGAACCCTGAAGTAGGTGTGGGTCTGCTATCAACAAAAAAAGAGAGGACGTTTCCTCTGTGAGGACAGCAGAATAAAACCCCCTATAGAGTCTAAGCAGACCCACTATTTATTAAACAATAAGCAAAGCAGAACACATTTTCCCAAAAGATTTTAGAATAATGCCAAATAACCACAGGAAGAACATTTTAGTTATTTCACTTGTATCAAGAATTGAAATGAGGCAGTGAAAATTGTATTCAGCTGCCCAGACTAGTACAATAATTTTGACCTAACAGTAGTTCTTTATTAGCATATGTTAATGTTAAATGTTATAAATGGAAATTGTTTGCCTTAAATATGAACAGAAGCATTAAATGTAAAATACTAGTATTAAAAAATGAAGTCAGTCTAAGAATTCATTTGTTGAATAGTGTAATTAAATTCAGCTATGGCAGAGGAGAAGAAGGGTGCATTTTTACATCTGAAATATACCACTTTTTCACTTAGTAGCCAACACACTAGAATATGTCATCATGTTAAATGAATATAAGTTAAGCAGGCAAAAGATTAGCATGTAAAATGCAGTAAAACAAATAATTTCACCACAGAGAACTTATAAATTCTTTTTTTTCAATGATATTTCTTTGTTTTTCTTTTTCCATTACAAATCATTCACAAGAGAAAACACAGGTGTTGTTCATACAGTATTAATAACAGTATTCTTAAAACATATTTACACTATTTAACATGAATGCTTCCATACTCTCTGATTTGCATCAGTTGCCACACAGAAAAGCACATTCACTAGAAACTAGTTCAAAGAGGCCATGCCATTTTTAGCAAACGTATTAGCAGTAAAGAGTGCCTTAGTTCAGTAATTAACACATTTATTTTAGTTCTAAAACTGATCCTTGATTACTCTAATTAGTTCAAAGGAATAGGGTTTGGGACAATTACACTGTTTGTCATGCTAGTCTTAGGGTTAGGCTGTCCGGATAAATGAATGAATGAATGTCGTGTCAGCTAATAAGTGATTACATAAATCGATAAAACATGGCACGTTAATGATGAACTCCAAATAGGGTAAAAGCCTATACTTCAAAATTTCACTCAACTAGTACATTCAGTCACACTAAAACCTTCTTGGAATGTAGAATTGAATTGCATAGTATCTGAACCTTCTGATCTATTGGGAATTCCTAAAAGGGAAAAAAGCTTCTTCAAGATCTGCTTTTAACACTCTATAATTCATCTTTCTCAATAGCACATTATTCAGAAATGTGTAATAGTACTTGTTCTAAAAAAAGAAAAGATATGTATAGGCTGGAGAGGAATTAAAGAAACAGACTGTTCAAGAACAGATTCTTCAAAAATTTCCATTTTAGATGCATGGTTTCAATACACTTTAAACTTCAAATCAGATTTTGAAAATTTGTGCATATGGAGACTAGGACATTAATATTCCATAGTACTAAGATAACTTGATGCAATAGTGCAGGGCCCATTTGCACCTCTGGTGTTTCCGGTTTGATTCCAAATCTAAGTCTAGAAGGTTTTTTCAAGCTCCAAAAGAAGTGGCCATTAGTTTTATTTCTGTCAAAGGTAAGGGTACCTTTTCCTCACAGGGAAGTCCCTGGTGGAAGCATCTACTAGCTCTGGGTATCAAAAACAGATCAAGCCTAAACAGGCACCTTGGTGCTAGCAAGTGATAGTCAAGTAATAGCCTGGACTGTGTGCCTGCACATTAAATACATTCCTATTCAAGCTTAGTCTGATAAAGAAAAGCATCCAGTAATTAAATAAACCAAGAGATTCTTCTCCTCACAACAAAAATTATATTAGTTATATAGGAGACTTCATGGTAGGGAGTGAATGAGCTTCAAAGGAAATGCAAAATCTGTAGTCTGCAGTGACTTAAGACATGGGTGCCAAAAGCAAAATAAATTCACTGGAATTTTCTTCAGAGAGTATTAGCTTTGAAATCCCATTCTTACAATGTTCTGTCATTGTGTAGGGATAAGTATTTGACAGACATTATAACATGAACATGTATTTCCTAGATAAAACCAATTTTAGTGATTTATGTCTGCATATTTGCTGAAAGAAAAGCAGTGCTGAAAAAATGAACACTTTTTATTCATAAATTAGGGATTTTAATCAATTTTCCAATGGTGGTGAATGGTAGCTGGTCTTTTACTTAGTTTCTTGGTGGACAATTCATAAATACTTAATTAAATATACTTATTATGTAAAGAATGGGTAAAGTGCTTATGTTATGCTTTTTGATTTAAGGGCACATCATTTATATCACAATGTTGCCGTGGTGACCCTACAGTATTGTTACAGTAGTAATCTCAAGTGCAAGGCAAGTCCTGCAAACTAATGTCAACCAAAAAAAAAAAGTCTGTGAAGGCTGACAACCAACTGCTAAAAAGAACAATTTGTATGTGTATAGCTTATGGTGTACTAACACTGAGAGGAATGCATGATCATTCACTAAAACATGAAATTTTAACCAACCCATTCCAAAAATGTAATATGGTGTGATGTCCCCACTCTGGGCCAGTAATCAACAAGCCTGAATCCTCACAACTGACAATGGAGAGGGATGTTCACTTGGAATACAAATGGATACACTCAGCATTTTCAGATGTAGACCTTTCTGCATCAAGCACAATTTCCCTTAACAGCACACAGGGAACACAGTCAGCCTGGGGTCTGGATTTCTGTATCGGTTTCCCTCCAGGTCCCCAGTAAGACTCCCCACTGGCACAACTTCAGAGTTAAGTCCTAGCTGTGTACTCAAACCAAGTCCTCCACCAGTCTCTCTGTGAAACCAGTGCTTCATACCCCTGCTCCAAGTAGCTGACATACACACACACACACACACACACACACACACACACACGCACACTTTGAGATTCAACTTTCACACACACATACATGGGAAAGGCTGACACAGATTACCTACTCTACCAGCTTTGCCCAGACTATAAGGTAGATTCACTGCCACCAGTTAGTTTCTATAAGGCTGTTAAAAAGGTATCCAATTATACTGAATGAAATTAATATTAATACAAATAGTAATGTTGAACAAACAGCCCTGCTTTCAGGACTGGCCAGAGTTACCACCAAATAAATATTTGCAAATTTTCTCAAAACTTAAATATTTTGTAAAAAATACCAGCCACAATGAAAAGTTTAAATATATTTAATAATAAATAATAAAAGAATAAGAAAATACTAAATATCTATTTACACTACACACCAGAGTTTCAGTCACAGGAAATACTGAAAATTACACAGCTAGAAAAAGTCATACAGTTACAGAAAAATAATACTTAACTATTCTCACTATACTTTCCTGACTAAATTATTCTCACTATATTTTCCTCACTAATCTAAAGAATTACTGTTCCTACTTACTGAATAGGGCAAGGCAAGATAATGTGGGTTCATGGTCCTTGTTGTCAGATCCAAGACAGAATACAAAATGCTGAGAGCAATCTCCTACTAATATCTAAATATTATTTCTGGCTTACAGAATGATATCACACACATCTGGTCATCTGACTCTGTTTCCCGCATTATCCCCCATCACTAGAAGTTGCGAGGGTTTAGCACCTATGTGCTACAATACACACGAGACCTTTAACTAAGATTTATTAAACCATCTGGAAGCCATAAAACAATAAAACCATTCCACTCTTCCTACAAGAGCTACAACCTATTCTCTAGCACAGACATTGTGTCTCTGGCTCCATTCAAAACTGTGGGATAACATCTTTATGGCTTTAAACCTATAAAGTAATTTAATTGTAGATATATATTAAAGTTTGAGATTAACCTCTTCTCTTCCAGACCTCTGTTAAAACATATACATTTAATTCAGCTATAATAATATATATTCCTTCCGGCAGGGTGCACTGTCGATACATTTTAAACTGAGCAAACTTCACAAATACATTTTCAGCACAAGCATCTGTACAAATCAGTTCGATATACAAATGGCATATAATTATTTACAAAATTCCAGCTAGCTGTGCTGGCATATGTTACACAATCACTGCCCCACTTCTCCTGGCCTGGCTGGCAGTACCTCCCATTGTCACAAATGGCATTATCAAGCATATCTATATTTGGCTGTAACATTTGTATTTAACCATGAATGTGTAAGGTAGAAGAGCTAATGAAAGGCCTGATAGCCATTTCCCCATGTAGCATTCAAATGATCATTAATGTGGGAATATTTGAATATATCCCATAATGCTGTCCAGTGTGATATGCCTGTGAGTGTTTTTGTAGATATTGCTGCAGTTTCCTGTTCAGTTTTATTTAAAAGTTGCAGGTAGTACATGATAGGCAAATAAGGCTGCAGTGCTGGTAAAAGACCTATGATGCAAGTCCTGTCTGACATAAAATCATTGCATCCCTTTCCCTAAGCTGTAGTGACCACAGAAATTATTATAATTAAGAAGATGCATGGGGGTAACCACCTGAATATGGCTAGGGAAGATGACATCCAAACAGGAAAATAAATTTATTTTTTAATTGGAAGTTCTCAGAATATCCTTCCATAGTCCTTGCAGTTTTAGACTTTGTTGGGTTTGCATTCAGAGAAGTAACACATATCTGACTAGAACAAAGAAGATACACAGTATGGCACATTTTAATTGAAATCTTTATCCACCTCTGAGGTTGCTACATGAAACCCCTGTGCTTGAACCCACTGTCCACTGCTGCAGACCTATTAAGCCCACTACTTCATAACAGTATGGCAGACGTTTGCTAGGAATGTCAATGTCTTGTACAATAACAAGTTCTATGATAATACACAGCCTATGTAAAGAGCACATTGTCAAATAAGGTTCCTGTAGGTAGACTCTCCCTTTTCCATGAGGTGTATTGACCTCATAGCTGATTACATTAAGTAATGTGGTGCAGAGGACACAGATGCCTGAATAAAGGGACTTTACTTCATACAGGACTACATTTAATTTGAATACCATTTCAAAAAACATGTCAAAACAAAATCCACATTACTGTTTGTGAATGGTCATTCTAAACAATTTACTGTCACACTGTACAGCAACAACATTCATAAAAAGGGTCATTCATACATACATACATACATACATACATACATACATAGAACACACATCAAACAGTTTGTGTTATAGCAAAACCGATATTAAACTTCCTATACCAGCTGTTCTTGGAAGAGAACATCTGCAGTTGGTAGCTAATAATAGTTCTTGTCCTGATATCTCCAACTCAGTACATTTCACAGAGTTCACTAAGCCTCATACGGTCAGGAACATGCATCTCTGGCAACCATTGACTGTGTTTTCAAATCAGAATGGAGAGGTATGCTTGGGAACCATACTCCCTACTCTGAGCTTTGCATCAGAATGGAGGGGTATGCCTGGGCCCCATATTCCTTACTCTGATCTTTACATCAGAATGGAGGGGTATGCCTGGATCTCCATACACCCTTCTCTGAGCTTTACATCAGAATGGAAGGGAATACATGGGGCCCATACTCCTAACTCTAAACTTTATATCAGAATAGAGGGGTATGCCTGGACCCCATACTCCTTACTCTGAGCTTTATATCAGAATGGAGAGGTATGCTTGGGAACCATACTCCCTACTGTGAGCTTTATATCAGAATGGAGGGGTATGCCTGGGCCCCATACTCCCTACTCTGAACTTTACTTCAGAATGGAGGGGTATCCCAGGGTCCCATACTCCCTACTCTGAGCTCTACATCAGAAAGGAAGTGTATGCCTGGGCCCTCATACTCCCTACTCTGAGCTTTACAACTGAATGGAGAGGTATGCCTGGGCCCCATACTCTCTACTCTGAGCTTTGCATCAGAATGGAGGGGCATACCTGGGCCCCATAATCCTTACTTTGAGCTTTACATCAGAATGGAGGGGTGTGCATGGGCCCTATACTCCCTACTCTGAGCTTTGTGCAGTGAGTGAACAGAGCCAGAAAATAGGGTGAATAAAACACATGAAGGGAAATAGTGTATAAAACTATACAGGTGCACAACTTACATGAAAATTCATCCGGTGATGATGAGAGGAGAGGCTGCCCAAACAGTAGAGGACAGTATGTGGGCAATAAGCTCTTACTACAGTAGACATCCTGACAGATAACCTTCAGCTGATATGTTGAGTATCTATTGTTTTATCTAGGTTGGAGGCATCTGCAGACTGATAGGAAGACTCCTTGTTGTTGTTGTGTCTTTCAGCTGTTCCCGGTTAGGTGTAGCCACAGTGGAACTCCGGTCCGCTAATGATTGGTAGTTGATTTTTACATGCCGAGTTACCAGCCCTGATGCAAACCTTCAACGAAGGTACACCCATTCATGCATGTCTCCACGCAGAAGACGCTCTAGCTGAGAATCAAACTGGACAGTGTCTTACTGTGAGGTGACAACGCTACCACAGCACCACTACTGTGGGTTTTACTGACAGGAAGACTCCTAAGCAGGGCCACTTGCCTGCCGGATTGTGCCTTCACCAGGCATTATTTCTCAGATAGTGATTCCTGGAGTGAAATCCCTTTACTTCCTCAATACTCAGACTTTTGACTCCCCTTATAGCTTTTCTCAGGCTTCAGTTTCCCAGAAAGGTTTAATTTTTACTGATAGGAAGACTCCTAAGCAGTAAAAATTAAACCTTTCTGGGAAACTGAAGCCTGAGAAAAGCTATAAGGGGAGTCAAAAGTCTGTGTATTGAGGAAGTAAAGGGATTTCACTCCAGGAATCACTATCTGAGAAATAATGCCTGGTGAAGGCACAATCCAGCAGGCAAGTGGCCATGGCATGAATGTCTGCAGTGGACAGATTTCTGAAGCAAACCCTTGCAATAACCACACCTCAATGGAGGGGCATTTCATAGCTGCATTTTCTGTCTGATAAGAAAAGACATTACTCTAAGCAATTCAGTCTCAGACATCTGTGCAGTAACCAAAACATGGTTAAAAGTGGCAGAGTGTACCCTGGTAGTGCAAATTTTCAGTGCCTTCTACTCTTTTAGACCAGTAGCTGCACAGATGAGGACAAAAGGTGGAGGTGTCTTGATATACATCAAGAAAAAGCATACCTCTAGGTTGGTTAAACAGGATGACACACTAGAATTCCTCCACATGCAGAGCACCATAGAGAAAATCCCATACCATATCCAGGTCTATATCACTTAATTGAATCATACATCATCAAACTCCTCTTCGTCAAACACTTTTTAATCAAACTCACAAATGAGCGAACAGACTTTTCATCAAAGTTTTTCCTAGGCCAAAACAAAGGTTGGCCACTATATGAAATTTGCCCTTTTCTCTACTGTAGTGTGATCTCAGAGTTGGTATATTTAGTTGGGGGGTGGGGCACAGCCCCCCACATTGCGGGTATGTTGTGCGAAGTTAAGTTTTATGCTTTCTTCCATGGTCACTAGGGTGACTTACCATTGTTTTGCCCTAGGAAAAACTTTGATGAAAAGTCCATTCGCTTATTTGTGCATTCAGTTAAAAGATATTCGACGAAGAGGGGTTCGATGATGTGAGATTCGATTAAGTGACTTACCATTGTTTTGCCCTAGGAAATACTTTGATGAAAAGTCCATTCGCTTATTTGTGCATTCAGTTAAAAGATATTCGACGAAGAGGGGTTCGATGATGTGAGATTCGATTAAGTGATATAGACCCCCATATCCTAGCCAGCTGTAGTTCAACCTTCATGTCCCAAGAAACCCACAATCCATGCTTGAACCTACTGGAGATGTTTACCATTCAACCTAACAGCCTACTCATGGGAGACTTTAATTATAATAAATAGTGAATAGAGGCTCTAACATACTAGACCTCATTTTGACAAATATAAGAGAATTCTGCCCCCTTCCTCAATGACTTGTCCTCTCTGGTAAGGTCCAAACATAAATCCATCTCCTTCTAAATCAAAATCAACTCCAAAACCTTGGTAAAACCGGTAGCAGTTAGGAACTATTCCAAGGCAAACTATCATTTATTAAGTGATGGTCTGTCAAAATTCAATGCCTCTCCAAACCCAGAGAACACAGCAGCCTACACTGAACTGCTTTCAGGAACTCTGTACAACCATGTCCATGACTGCAGAGGGGCTGCTGTACTTACCAGAAGTAAGCCAAGAACTAGCCCTGGGAACAAACTGGCCTGGTGGCATCCTAAATTAAACAGAATATACAACAAAAGGAAAAATATGGCAAAAATCAGGAAGGGTAATTCCCAAAAAGATAAAAACTCACTCATCAAACTAAATAGGCAACTGAGAGGGCTAATTAGGTCAAAAAAAGCTAAGTTTGAAGTTAAGATAGCCTCCCAGGTTAGAGATAACCATAAGGCCTTCTTCAGCAATGTCAGAAACCTCAAGGGCAGCACACAGCTGTGCTGAACTGGTGGTTATATGGTGTCATATTCACTGAGCCTCAAAATATATCGAACCTGTCAGTGAAAAAACTAAGTTCCAACTTTACCTACCCATCACCCTACCAACCCCCAAGAAATACCATCAAATATAACTCCAACAACTTTAACTGGCTCCGTAAAGTCTGCTCTTCAATTTTTCCCTTAGAACTTCTCTACTTGCAATCTAAACAGTCTATTCTCTATCTCAATAGCTCAGCACTTGCTCCTAAAGCATTTTTATATAGGTAAAGCACTTGGATACTAAACAAAGTACTACATTAGCCTAGAATCCCCTTGAGTACCCATTTCCCTATAGGTCCCTTCTGACTCAGTTACACAGCAAACTTTTTCACTTTTTCTAGCATGTCGAAGGGTCAGTTGCTAGCGTCCTCTCCTGTTCAGCTGGTGAATCTGGGCATCTTGAGGCAATGTTACAATTGCCTCATGTACACAGACAACCCACTCCTTCTCCCACAAAACACAAATACATGTGAGAGATGCAACTATATAGCCAAACTGGAGGCTGAGCTCTCTCAACTCAGGACTGGCAAGACCAGACAGGAGGAGAAGGAAACCACGCACACCACAAACCCAGTTTCACATAGAACTATCACAACTGCAAAACAAACACATAAACACACAAAGACATACTCGGAGGCACTGATCAAAAATCTACCAAAACTACAGAGGCCTCCAAAGCAGACACCCAAGCAACTGCCACCTCAAGACATAAGACATGCAACACATAGTTCTCAAAGTCAGTGTGCTAAACAGTCACAGCCCTTAAGGCCAAACACAATGCCAGACACACTTGTTATAGGTGACTCCATAGTCAGACACACTGACGTCCCGCTCACCAGACTGAACAAGGAAAAGATCACAGTTAGCTGCCTGTCAGGTGCTAGAATCCGCCACATAACACAAGCACTCAGGTCACTCCACAGCAAGTACAAGTATGACTCAGTCATTGTCCATGCCGGTGTGAACGACCTGAGACGTACCTCCCTGGACTATATGAAAAGAGACATAGAGGAGCTCTCAGATTATGTAGACCAGGCCGGTATGACCCTGACCCTGAGCAGTATCCTACCCTCACCAAGAATGATGCCACAATACAGAGACAAAATGATCAGCTTTAATAATTGGCTTAATTACTGGTGTCATTCTAAGGGGATCCAATGTCTGTCTGCCTGGGATGACATGCTTGACAAGCCACGCTGCTTCGCAAGGGACGGCTTGCACCTGTCACCCTGGGCTTCCGGATATTGGCAAAGGCTCTTGCCACCCCCATAGTGCCTTTTTAGGCAAGGCTCAAATGATAAACCTACCGCCCTAGAAAACAAAAATGGAGAAAAACTAAGGGTAATACTGCTCAATGCCAGAAGTCTAAACCTCAAGATGCACGCCCTCGAAGCCCTCCTCAGTATGGAGAACATCGATGTTTGTGCTGTGACTGAAACCTGGTTCAAGGCTCCTGAGAGCACCCCAGCACTATCAGGTTATACCTCATATCATGCGTTCCGGCCCCAAAATCCGGACCGAACTACAAAAGGAGGGGGAGTATCCATATTCATAAAGGATACCCACACCTCCAGGTTAGTGGCAAAGCACGAAGCATCGGAGACCATCCAGGTGCAATTAACCATAGGTAAAACTGCCCAACAGTTTGTAACATGCTACAGACCACCTTCTCAAACTCAGGAAACCCACACAGCCTTCCTGAAGACACTGGAGAGTATAAATGTCTCTCCAAACACCATCATATTGGGTGACTTCAACTACCCAAACATAGACTGGGAACATTACTCAAGCCCCAACACCCTAGCCCAAAGGTTCCTTGAGTTCATAAACTCAAATGCTGTGGAACAACTAGTCACCATTCGCACAAGAGGAGAAAATATACTAGACCTGATCATCACAAACATGGGGACAAAATGCTCTACACCGGAAGTATATCCCTCATTGGTGAGATCAGACCATAAATTAATCTCACTGGAGATCCACATCCCGCCCCCACCCCCAGCAAAAAAGACCACAGTGAAGAACTTCTCAAAAGCAAACTTCACACTTCTTAAGACTGGAGTGGTATCCTTCAAGGCCCCGAGCCAGTGGAAACCACAACCCACGCTGCTGAAACCCTTACAAATGCCTTCTACGAGCACCTCCAGGAATGTATGGATCAAGCAATCCCTAATAAAATCAAGACCTTTTCCACCAAAGGCAGGCACCCGGTCTGGTGGACTCCAGCCATAAACAAACTCTACAACAAGAGGAGAAAGCTACTACATGACAGAGCAAAATCCCTAAATGGGAAGGCATCTCTGATCAATACTAGCAAAAACTACGATCACTCATAAAATCATCCAAGGCCAACTTTGAGAGAAAAATCGCTAATGACACAAAAGACAATCATAAAGCCTTCTTTAGCTATGTTAGAAACCTGGGTGGAAACTCCCAGATATGCTCAGAATTAGTCCAAAATGATAAAAAAATCACTGAACCCACAGACATTGCCAACATACTGGCAGACAGGTTCAGTGCAAATTTCTCCCTCCCTCCCCAAAAGGAGAAATATCTATCCCACCAGAGTCTAGCCTCCCAAACATCTCAGATGCCCAGGTGAGAGCTGCTCTCTCTAAAGCAAAAATCACAGCATCAATGGGACCGGACGGTGTCCCCGGCTGTGTGCTACACGAACTCAATGAGGAACTAAACCCACACATAAGGCTGCTGTTTAATCTTAGCCTTACTACAGGATACGTACCCAAAGAATGGCGACGGCAACTGTGGTCCCACTCCACAAAGGCGGTGCTTCTACGGACCCTGGAAATTACCGCCCCATAAGCTTGACGAGCCTTGTCTGCAAAGCTATGGAGAGGATCATAATGGAACTCATAAATAAAGACATTGGGGACCTACAGACACTGGATCCTACCCAATTTGGCTTTGTCAAGGGCAGATCCTGCCTCTTGAACTTGGTCGACTTTTTCAAACAGTCACTAAGGCCATTGATGAGGGTAAGGCAGTTCACACAGCCTACCTTGACCTAGCAAAAGCATTCGACACAATACCCCACTCGGGCATCATAGAAAAGCTCACCAGCTTAGATGTAAACCCATATGTCACAAGATGGGTTGCAAACTGGCTCAAGGACAGAACACACAGGGTTAGAGTTGCTGGTGCCATGTCAGACTCTAAGCCGGTCACGAGCGGTGTCCCACAGGGCTCAGTCCTGGGCCCCTCTTGTTCGTCATTTATTTTTCTGAAGTGCAGGCAAACATAGGGGATTGTGGCTGACAAAATTTGCAGATGACTGCAAACTGGGCACCATAATTGACACTCCATCAGACACAGACATCCTCCAGAAAGGTCTCATAGAAATGGATAACTGGTGCCAGAGCCATGGCCTTAAGCTAAATGCCAAAAATGTATAGTCATACCCTTTGGGAAAAACAAGGTAACCCCTAATTACCACATAGGTGGTAATCCATTAAACACGGAAGAAGTTATCAGGGACCTGGGGACCCAAGTTGACAGTAACCTCTCTTTGACACTCACATTGCCAAAGTGGTTAGGAAGACCTTCTACATTGCCCACCTGATCATGAAGGGATTCACATCCAGATCAGGAGAGGTCATTGTACCCCTGTACTCTTCACTTATCAGACCAATGATTGAGTACAACGCCCCATTCGGAATGTACCTTACCCGACACCTGCAGCAGTTGGAAAGACCCCAAAAGTTCCTCACCAAAAGGATAAAGGGGCTCAAACATATGTCATACGATGCCCGACTGAAGAAACTCCAGCTCTATTCAGTCGCATACCATCTGCTCAGAGGTGATCTGTGCCTGACATACAAGGCCATGTCCAACCCGGAATTAATGGACATGCCCCATCTCAAAAAATCCAAATCCACCAGAGCCACGAGAGCAAGAGACTTAAACCTCAACACGGATATAAATAGGACATGCTGGAGGGACAGATTCATCACCCAGAGACTCCCTACACTATGGAACAGAATCCCAGTCCATGTGAAGCAGAGCCCCTCACTGACTCTGTTCAAGAAAAATCTTGACGAGTGGATGGGAGATCGTAGGTTTACCCCGGGAATCATCTCTGTATCACTGCTGGACAGAGGCACAGCAAACTAATGGGTATAGTATTCTCATCCTAAGGGGTGGTGAAAGCCACACACACTCTGGCTAGACTTATAAATGCCCTAGGGCAGATAGCCTAGTATGAACCTATGAACCTATGAACCTATGAACTAGATAGCATGTACTGGTTGCACTCACTAAAGCCAAGAGCATAGCCTCAGTAGACCCCAATAACATCCCGGGATGCCTCCTATACAGTCTAAGATATGACTTATCAGGACCCCTGGAGTCACTATTTAAATATAGTCTTAAAACAGGCTTTGTGCCTTGAGAACAGTCAGCACCCTTCATAAGGGAAGACTTTCAACAAATCCTGGAAAGTACAGACCCATTAAATTGACTAGACTTATTTGCAAAATCCATGGAAAGAATTAGCATGAAATTATCAATGACATAGGAGACCTCCAGACACTAGATTCATCCCAGTTTGGCTTTGTCAAAAGATGTTCATGTTTACTAAACCTGGTGGGCTACTTTAGAAAGGTCACTAAGGTAATAGATAAGTGGAAAACAGTGCATACTGCCTACCTAGATCTGGCTAAAGCATTTGATATAATATTCCAACTGGGAATTGCCGACAAACGTACAGAACTAGGCATAGAGCCCTTTATAACATGCTGGATATCTAGCTGACTCACAGATAGAACCCAAGAGGTTAGGATTGGTGAGGCCACCAATACAAAGAAGATGGTCATCAGTGGAATCCCTCAGGGATCAGTGATGGCCACTCCTCTTTAGCATCTTCTTCTTAGACATCAAAGCCAATGTCAAAGGCCTCTGGCTGACCAAGTTCTCTGATGATTGCAAACTGGGAGCAGTCATTGGAATCCCTCCAAAATGAGAGCACCTTTCAGGAAGGTCTAACACAGAAAAACGTTTGATGCCAAAGCCATAGTTTAAAATGCAATAACAAGAAATACATTATAGTACCTTTCAGGAAGTCAGCCACCCTGAGTTACTATATCATCAATAAAACACCCCTAAAAGTTGATTCATTAGTCTAGGATCTGGGAACTCATGTAGATATAAAAACTATCCTTCAGACGTGCACAAGGTAGTAAGAAAATCCTTCTATGTTGCTCAACTTATAAGTAAGGGCATGGCATCTACATCTTGACAGGTCATCGTAACACTGTACTCAGCCCTCATCAGACCCATCATAAACTATAATGCCACCTTTAGTATGCACCTGACTAGACACATGCAGTAACTGAAATGCCCACAAAGGTTCCTTACCAAAAGAAAATAGGGTGTAAACACAATTCCCTTTGCTGATTGCCTCAAATCCCTGTCTCTTTATTTTGTCTTATACAGACGTCTGAGAGATTATCTTTTCTGGTGTACAAAACATCCCTGGACCCCACTCTAATGAACCTTTCGTCCATCTGTGAAACAAACAGCATCAGAACTACTACTAGGTCAAAAGGCCTAAATGTTGCTTGTGACATAAATAAGACATGTTGGAAAGACAGATATGCTTCTCGGTATCTGGATCAGGCTCTCCATCCATGTTAATGCAAATTTCCTCCCTAACACTATTTAAGCACAAGTTGGACCAACGGATGGATAATCAGAAATTCACCCCTGCTCTGGCACCTATATCTTTGATGGACAGCGGTAGTCAGTAAATCACCCCCTATATAAATCAAATTTGGGGGGGGGTCATATTTGGGTTGCATGGCTAGGCTTATAACAGCCCTAGTGGCTGTCAGCCTAGTATATACCTATAAAGTTATGAACCTATAAATGTATAAAAAGGTTTCTTTTCTTTGGATTCTGCTCCCAGTTAGAAAAAAATGGAGATGAAGGGAACAGTTTAACTGGGATCTGTATTAAAAGGTCGAATGGCAACAACATCAAATCTCAGTTCATCAGACCAGAGCACTGAAGAATACAATTGTCAAAAGCCAACTTGTTCAAATCTCATATCATTGAATCGCAATAGCTGGCCAACAGCTGAGACATTAATATCTTACATGTTACTTTTGCTATGTATAACATGATGGTAGTCAATATTTGTATTCATTCTAACTTATGAGCAGATTTCTGAGCTTTTGGCCAACTGTTGCAATTCGATGCAGTGAGATTTGAAGAATTCAGCTTTTGACAATTGTATTCTTTGATGCTCTGGTATCAATGAACTGGGATTCGATATTGTGGCCATTCAATCTTTTAATATAGATCCATTTAATAGTTCTGACAAGACTTTTGTAATGAAGTTTGGTTTAGCGGTGCCTATAGAAATTCCAAGAAGTTGACAGTAGAAGTGGGTGGGCATCAGGGTTCACTTCTGAGCTCATTGTGGTTCGTACAGTTGATGGCTACATTAACAAACAGGTTGGACGGGACAAATCAACAAAGTGTATCCAGAGCATAAGGCATTACAGGCAGACTCTGAGCTAGGACATTAGCAAAGGAAAGGGGAATGGAATGTAAAACTGAAGACACATGGAATAAAAGTGAGTACAGGTAAGACAGCTGTAATGGCAACAAGTGGGGAAATAAGAAGAAGCTGAGAATTGAGATTGAGAAAAATATAGTGGAACAGGTTAACAGCATCAGGTATCTGGGAAGGGTGGTTAAAGAGAAGGGAAGTCTGAATGAGGAGGTTAAAGCTAGAATCACACGGGCCACATCCAACTGGCACAGAGTGTCACGGGTAGTGTATAAAAGAAGAATGCCTAAGAAGCTGAAAAGTAAGGTGTACAAAACAGTGGTGCAACCAGTACTATTGTATGGTACAGAAACCTGGGCAGTAAAGGCAGAGCAGTTGAGGAAGACAGAGGTGATGAAGATGAAATGCCTGAGATGGATGCCAGGATGCACACTGTGGGACAGATGAAAAAATGAGGACATAAGAGCAGAAGTCCAAGAAGCTCCAATTGCAGGAAAAAGTCAAAGAGAACAGATTACAGTGGTTCAGGTACATGTGCAGAAAAGCAAAAGGCAATTTGGTGAAGAAAATTTGGAATAGATAGGAAGAAGGCAAGAGAAACAAGGGCATCCAGAAAAGAGGTGGATGGGTTGTATGAGAGAATATCTGTGATGGTCAAGCATGAGTTTCGAAGAAGGTAGGAGAGTGAAATTGAAGAGACAGAGATGGAGACAGGTGACACAACACAACAACCCCGTGTAGAAAATGGGGATTGATGATGATGATGATGATGATGTAGAAATTCCAAGGACAGTAACTTCAAGCCATGAGAGGGGGTTCTACTAAGAAACGTTGAGTTCCTGAAATTCGACATTTCAAAAAAATGAAAAAAATTTCCCAAAAACCAAGGAGACAAAAAACATTTTTATGCTTTTTTTGCAGGGGTAAGCCCCCTACACTGCTGATGTGAGGGGCAATCCCCCACATGCCACAAATACATATATACCAATTCCACGGTCACACCAACTTGAAGAAGGGAGAAATCTACCTAAAAAGTGAATTATTGCTGGCACACAATTAGAAACCACACCGCAATGATTTCCTATGGGAAAAAGCTTTTGGCCTAATGCCGTTCATATTTTCTTTTTCTGCGGGGTACTGATGATCATGTAATTTCGCCTCAAACTTGTGTTGGGAAGCCATGAGAGGGTGCAGTGAAATAATTAATTTCTTAAAGAAGGCTAAGGAAATTATTGCAAGATTTTTTTTGTGTTGTGCATATAATAGTGTAATAAATTTATAATAAAGTATTTGGCATGCAAAGGAGGACTATACACAATGCAGGCTATGTTTATTATTTGGAAGAAGATGGTAATGTTTTATTGCAGAGAGAGAGAATCAGAATGTATGCTGTTTGGTTATTGAATATAATAATCTGACAGATGATTAGTAAATACAATAAAAGAAAGCTGAGCGTTTTTAAGACGAAGATTTAAGGAATATTTTATCTACAAGTATGTCTATCTTTTACAGGAGGGGAAGAATTTGAAGGGTTATTTAGTTAGAAATAACTACAAGAAATGGAAAGAAAATATTTTCCACATTTTGAACTCTAAGAAAGGCATTTTCTACCTTGGAGGGTGCTTTGACTGCCTTATGTTGTCGCTCAGTTTAACTATATTAATTGCAAGAGAGCAGATGCTAGCTGTCACTGTACATGCTACACAGAAAGGAGTATTTATGCTGTTAAATGTACATCTAATTTAGTGTATATTGATCAAACTAGAAGGAAGTTTAAAATAAGTATATAAGAACATCTTCGTAATATAAGGTGGTAGCTGATAACATTAATCGTGCACTAATGGGGATGTTTCTGTTTTAAAATGTAGTATACTGTAATGGGTGGCATATTCAGAAAGACAGGAACATTTTATTAAACAAGGTTTATTGTGTACAAAACAGTGTTTATTTTAAAATGTAATATATTAGTACTGAAGAATTTGAATAACTAACGTCGCTGAAAAACTTTGATATACATTTAATTATTGTTTCTTGTTTGTGTCTTTTTAAATTGAAATTGAATGGAGGTGGGAGAATGGTTGTACCTGTTTGTTCTCTCTTTTTAAACGTTATATGTTTACTGTATTTGTTTACTCTAGAATGCAGGAGCTGAGATGCTACGTGGTGATGTTTTATTTAAGTATATAGACAGACATTTTTGTTTACTCTAGAATGCAGGAGCTGAGGTGCTATGTGGTGATGTTTTATTTAAGTATATAGACAGACATTTTTGTTTACTCTAGAATGCAGGAGCTGAGGTGCTATGTGGTGATGTTTTATTTAAGTATATAGACAGACATTTTTGTTTACTCTAGAATACAGGAGCTGATGTGCTACGTGGTGATGTTTTATTTAAGTATATAGACAGACATTTTGTTTACTCTAGAATGCAGGAGCTGAGGTGCTACGTGGTGATGTTTTATTTAAGTATATAGACAGACATTTTTGTTTACTCTAGAATGCAGGAGCTGAGGTGCTATGTGGTGATGTTTTATTTAAGTATATAGACAGACATTTTGTCTTTTTTTCCTCATCATTTATTATTTAATCTTAAGGGCACCAAATAACTATGAAAGATTACACAGAGGTCTCAACAGATAACAGTCTGCAGTTTGACTATCCTGCAAACAGAGTTGACAACCTACCAATAACAGAATTTTCCAGGTGGCTATCTAGCATGAATAGTAGACCTGCTATGTTGGTCAGTCAATAACAAGCAAGTGGAACCCTGCAAGCCACTGAAAAAGGCCAGGCATCAACTGTTTACAGGAGATCTTTAATGACAGCAAAGCAATGGAGTTATAGAGTGGGCCCTCCAACCATCAGCAAGAGGAAATCTACTCCTTACAGAAGAAGCATGCTGTACAGCTATGTAATAGTGTTGACAGGGGTTAGGGGAACAGCACCCATCAGACTGCAGGAGCACTTTAATGGTCTAAGCAGTGGAGTTGAAGGGCTTTCACTTGGCATCTATAAGGCTGACATGCAGATCATCAGTCAAATGCAATCAAACGTTCTTCTGATAAACAGTGAAAGACAGAGTCTGCATAACATTGAGAAAGAACAAAACTAAGTACTTTGCCTCCATCTGGAATTAAAACAAGTAAATAGAGGAAAAAAATGTCTGCTGCTGCTGCACTACCAACTATATGAATACATACATAAATGCAGAGAGGTATAGACGTAGAAACCAACTATATGAATATATACATAAATGCAGAGAGGTATAGACATAGAAA
This sequence comes from Protopterus annectens, assembly GCF_019279795.1. Lineage (NCBI taxonomy): Eukaryota > Metazoa > Chordata > Ceratodontiformes > Protopteridae > Protopterus > Protopterus annectens. Next base: position 263,192,203 of record NC_056746.1, on the reverse strand, counting down.
CCAACTATATGAATACATACATAAATGCAGAGAGGTATAGACGTAGAAACCAACTATATGAATATATACATAAATGCAGAGAGGTATAGACGTAGAAACCAACTATTTGAATACATACATAAATGCAGAGAGGTATAGACGTAGAAACCAACTATACGAATACATACATAAATGCAGAGAGGTATAGACATAGAAACCAACTATATGAATACATACATAAATGCAGAGAGGTATAGACGTAGAAACCAACTATATGAATACATACATAAATGCAGAGAGGTATAGACGTAGAAACCAACTATATGAATACATACATAAATGCAGAGAGGTATAGACGTAGAAACCAACTATATGAATACATACATAAATGCAGAGAGGTATAGACGTAGAAACCAACTATATGAATACATACATAAATGCAGAGAGGTATAGACGTAAAAACCAACTATATGAATACATACATAAATGCAGAGAGGTATAGACGTAGAAACCAACTATATGAATACATACATAAATGCACAGAGGTATAGACGTAGAAACCAACTATATGAATACATACATAAATGCACAGAGGTATAGACGTAGAAACCAACTATATGAATACATACATAAATGCACAGAGGTATAGACGTAGAAACCAACTATATGAATACATACATAAATGCACAGAGGTATAGACATAGAAACCAACTATATGAATACATACATAAATGCACAGAGGTATAGACGTAGAAACAGCACAGAGTCTGACCAGCACAAAGACAAGCTCCTAGCAGAAATTAAGTTTAAAGTCAGAAAAAGTCAGAAAGACAAAGTCCTGGCACTTATATTATATATCAGATGGGTCCACAGCTCAAAAATGAAAAAAAAAATATTTAAGGAAAGTTTTAGATATGAACAATAAATATTGGTTTATCAATAATAATAATAGCAGACCAACAATCAACTTGCTGGTCCACACTGCAAAAGCATCCTTAAACTACATTATTACATGTTGTCCAGTGCCACCTTGCCAAATTGTAAGATTTTGCAATTTACATTTCTTTTCTTTCTTGACATTTATGCAGACATTATCTTTCACTGTCACTCTGAAGGATGTTCGACTGCATTTGACAAATGATCTGCCGGTCAACCCTCCAGGAGTCAACTGAAAGTTAGGAAGCCAAGTTGAAAAGTGGAGTTGTCCAGTGCTTAAGTATGTGTGCAAGTGACTCCATGGAAGAAATTAAGCCCTGACCAGTACTGTTTCAAGTTTTGTGCCTGTTGACACCAATATTAGACTTCAAGTTCCCCATGACTTTAAGAAGAATAAGTCAAGTACTAAAAAGTGAATGAATGGGATTTTACATTTTTTTATATTAACATACCTTGGAAGTTTATAATGTATGATATCTTCAATGCAGACATCTTTTCCAAGTTATTTACGTCATGCACTACTCATCTTATCTATGCAGGGCAACATTAACACTGCCAGCCAAAAATCTTCAAAACACAGCATGTAAACTGACGTAAGCACAAGTTACACAATGCAGCACATTAAGTTTACAAAACAAATCTGCACCCACTACAGAAATGGTCACAAAAGTTTAGCTGAAGTGAAAAAAAGCATTTCCGTATGTAATCTGTTCTTCAATAAAGGTGAAATTTGCCAGTGATTATAGTTTACAAAGAAGCACTCAGAGTTTCGAGTCATTAGAATATATGGTCCCAAAAGTAATAAATCCAGAAAACAGAAAAGTATAGCAGAAGCCAAAGACTTGTAAGATATATCAACATGTAAAGCAGCATACTCCTGTAGAAAAAGATTTGTTTTCATGGTGTGTAGCTTGACACGATAATACAGTCACAAACGCTTCTACATTTTGGTGATCATTTATGCTTTCTTACATTTTTTCAAAGCAGTATTTTCGTTCTTTTGCAGCTCTGATAATGAAAGCAGATAGGCTTCTATGTAAATAGACAGTAAAATAACACCAGAGATGTATTCAGACAAAGGAATAATTATACAGTCATAATGACTGATGTACAAAACTAATATAATAATATAAAAGCATGGCAGAGTTCTGTGGCTGAAATACTGTTATTTGAGAACAAAGAAAGGCAGAATTCAAATGACTGTTTTTCTGGAGTGAATTGGTTCAGTCTTCTTATGCATTTTCTTTAAAGCTGTAATTCTGTTTACTGATTTATTTTTCTTTTTGGGACCCACATGACAAATAATGTTAAGTAAAGGAAAAGTGTGTCATGTCCTGAAGGATATGCTCCTAATGCAGTCTCTTTCATCTCAGGTACACCAATAATTTTTGTGGTTCCGTGGATGGCTGCAAAATACATGAAAGAAAATTCAGAGTAAGTATGAAAACTTATTATTCTGTTCATTACTAGTGTAGCTTCAAAGGAAGATTATTGTTAATTATATTTTATACCAGAAAGCAAGGTATTTTACTTTTAGCTAGGATTAAAACTGTTCACTGCAGTTTTACATTACACTGACATGTTCAATAAAAAGAAACAATATAACAATAAAGGTGTGTAGAAGCAATAAGTAATAAAAATGAAACAAATGGAAAATGTACGCATGACTGCTGCTGAACTGAGCAGTTTGGCTCAAACTTCCAGTGCAGAGTGTCCTGTTTCCCTCTGAAATGTATAAATTCAGAAAGTAAAGAAGACATTTAAGTTAATATGAAGAAAAAAAATTACAAGAAAATCCTAGCCAAGCTAGAGTTTTCACTGTGTGATTCCGTAAAACCTCTTGTAAAGGAGGATAATGGGATATATGCAAATGACCCTTAAGGACATCAGGTGTGTCAGCTGTATGGCAGTTCTGAATGCCCATGACTTTTTTTTCTTTTTAAGTCTGTTAATGGACAAATTCAGGCCAATAAAGCCAAATCCCACTAGCTGTGGACACGCATGTTTCAGTCTTCTTATGACTTCATTAGCACAGCATAAGTGGATTTCCTTATCCTTTCATTTACTGTCTATGAAAAGTATTCATGATAAAACTGTACTAACCATAAATATATAACAAAGCAACAAGTAAAAGTGTCACAGAGAAAAAACCTCATAAGCAAAAACCAAAAAAGAGACCATGATAAATCATAATATTTGCTGTGTGATACCTGAAACTTCCTTTGAAGAGGACTCTGGGAAATATGCAGACAGCTGATTAAGGACATACACATGTTCCAGCTACATGGCTTCTGAATGCCCACTGGATTTTGACTTTTTATAAGTTCTTATTGAGGAGTTCAGGCCAGTAAAGCCAAACTCCACTAGCTGACATGTTTCAAACTCTTTATGGCTTCATCAGTACAGCCTTAAGGGATAGATTAGCTATTTTTTGAAAACACTCACCTTTTATGAAAGCCTTACATTCGTAATATTAGAATGACTGCAACATTAACATGCCTTTAATGGGACAACATCATGTTATCATTGTAGAACTGTGTTTATCAATAACCATACATATTGCCCTAAACTGGGACAACTTACTGATAAATACATTTATGTTATTCTAACATTTTAATTACTATTTTGCTTAATTTGTGACTCCTTTTAATACAGCCTAACCATAAGTTAAACATTATATAAATATTATTGTGGATAAATTCCCACTGATATATGATTTGCATGTGTGTATGTACATACATGTTTATTAGGCATGGTGTTAACCTTCATTTCTTTATTGCTTTCTTGTTCTTTAATGGCATTCCTTTTTCAGATTCTGTTTAACGTAGTATTAATTGTGTGTTGTAATGTTAATGATTGTTTTACTTTAACAGTTGTCATGTTATCACTGTAATATATTATTATTTCAATAAAACTTTTAAGAAAAAAAGAATATCAGTGATGCCAGTGGCTACTGGTTCAAAGAAGAATATAAAAAGTGCTATAAGAAAGGTCATACAGAGAAATTGTGGAAATAAAAGTGCAGTAAAAATGTTAATGGAAAGATGAGTTTTGTGGAGTATTTGATAAAACCTTGACTATGACACCCGATTTATTAGCAGCTGGATGTCAGTGAGTGGCCACTGCTGGCTCATCCACTCTGGGGGGAGCGAGGTGGGTCCATCCCATTGCAATGGCAGCACCTACCTGAGTGACAGGTGCTCAGCATGCAGCTCCTGGGCCAGTGGCATGTGCTTTGTGCTGATAAGATGCATTCATGTGGAAGCCTTTACGTGACATGTATGGGAGCATAAACTCCCACAAGGGAGGGCACTGGCTGCATGTCCTATGTGACATGTATGGGAACATGCACTCCCACAAGGGAGGGCACTGGCTGCATGCCATACGTGACATGTGGAGGCCACTGGCTGCATGCCCACAAGGGAGGGCACTGGCTGCATGCCCTACGTGACATGTATGGGAACATGCACTCCCACAAGGGAGGGCACTGGCTGCATGCCCTACGTGACATGTATGGGAACATGCACACCCACAAGGGAGGGCACTGGCTGCATGCCCTGTGTGACATGTATGGGAACATGCACACCCCCAATGGAGGGCACCGACTGCATGCCCTACGTGACATGTATGGGAACATGCACACCCACTGACATGTATGAGAACATGCACACCCACAAGGGAGGGGACTGGTTGCATGCCTTACATGATATGTATGGGAACATGCACACCCAAAAGGAAGAGCACTGGCTGCATGCCCTAGTGACATGTATGGGAACATACATACCCACAAGAGAGGGCACTGGCTGCATGCCCTATGTGACATGTATAGGAACATGCACACCCACAAGGGAGGGCACTGGCTGCATGCCCTATGTGACATGTATGGGAACATGCACTCCCACAAGTGAGGGCACTGGCTGAATGCCATACGTGATATGTATGGGAATATGCACACCCACAAGGGAGCGCACTGGCTGCATGCCCTGCTGACATATATGGGAACATGTACACCTACAAGGAAGGGCACTGACTGCATGCCCTATGTGACATGCATGGGAACATGCACACCCACAAGGGAGGGCACTGGCACCATGCCCTACGTGACATGTATGGGAACATGCACACCCACTTACATGTATGGGAACATGCACACCCACAAGGGAGGGGACTGTCTGCGTGCCCTATGTGATATGTATGGGAACATGCACACCCAAAAGGGAGGGCACTGGCTGCATGCCCTAGTGACATGTATGGGAACATGCACACCCACAATGGAGGGAACTTGCTGCATGCCCTATGTGACATGTATAGGAACATGCACACCCACAAGGGAGGGCACTGGCTGCATGCCCTATGTGACATGTATAGGAACATGCACACCCACAAGGGAGGGCACTGGCTGCATGCCCTATGTGACATGTATGGGAACATGCACACCCACAAGGGAGGGCACTTACTGCATGCCCTACGTGACATGTATGGGGACACACACACCCACAATGGAGGGAACTGGCTGCATGCCCTACGTGAAATGTATGGGAACATGCACACTGACAAGGGAGGGCACTGGCTGCATGCTGTACATGACATGTATGGGAACATGCAAACACACAAGGGAAGGCACTGGCTTCAGGCTCTCACTTCTGTAAGTTTGCATATTATCTGATGCCAGTGGGGTTAAGGCCATAATAAGGAGGGGGTCTATATCATAACATCAAAATCTACAAAGATCGAATGTTATAATATCGAACCCTAAACACCGAAATCCACAAACATCGAACAGTCAGAATAGCAATTTTTTTCCCAGGAAAACAAATCGCTATTCAAAGAAACATATACACAACACAAACACACACAAAAAACAGCAATCCGCACACATACACTTAAAATCCTACACCTAAACCTAAACTAAACTTTACATACACTACTAGCTACCCACTTACCTTTACCCGACCCTAACCCTAAGGTCCGTCACTATCGCGCACTCACCTCACCCGCGCCCTAACCCTAACTCACCTAACCCGCCCCCTAACCCTAACCTACACACAACAGCACACTTACCTGACCCGCGCCCTAACCCTAACTCACCTAACCCACCCCCTAACCTACACACAATCGCACACTTACCTGAACCGCGCCCTAACACTAACGTCCACACAACTGCACACTTAACTGACCCGCTCCCTAACCCTAACTCACCTAACCTGCCCCTAACCCTAACCTACACACAATCGCGCACTTACTAAACCCAAACCATAATGCTCCAACATATCGAATGCCGAAAACAGCAAAGCCACAGCAACGACCCACCGAATTCTTTCCCTGAGAAAGAATTCAGTGTCCTGCACCTTCTCTGTTTTCAGAGTTTGACATTACGAGTTCGATATTATAACATTCAATCTTTGTAAGATTCTATGTTATAATATAGACCCAATAAGAAGAACCCCTGATGATGGCCAAGAAAATAGTCTTCCTGATCAATACCCTAAATACTGGAGAATGAATGGACTGCCTAACTGCAACATGATGATTTCTGGCATGCAGAAGGGAAGCATTTAGGAAAATGCAAATGATAAAAGCAAGCTGCAGAAAAATAGGTGCAAAACTCTAATGCACATTAAGTAATTAATACACACAGAGAAACCAGCTCTGGGAACAATGAGAACTGATGCAGAATTGGAAAAAGCATGGCTTGTTTTAATGTGTTTTGAATTACATAATATGGCTGATAGCAACTGCAAAGTCACACAGACTGTCACAGAGGTGGCTGAGCTAAAGTTAAAATTAATATTTGATAGGCACAGAAATTATTTATCATTTCTGTTGCTAACTATAGCAAATAGTTTCAGACACGCCACTATAAAATGTAGGTATATTGAAGACTTGTTCAAGTGAAATAGTGTCTCCTGAAGGTAAAATCAGCTTAACAGTGATGTATAATATATGTAACAGGGGAAAACCAGCACTGTTTGGCAGAAAACCAATATACAAAATTCAAATTGGTATTCCATTAAGATATTGCATGCACTTTCAAAACATTACTCCAGACGTACCACAGTTAAAAAAAAAATAAACTACTGGATCTTGTTGAACAAGTTCTTACCAAAGAAATGCTGAAACTGAAAGGCATGAAGGCAAAAACAATCTACAACAAAATGCTAGTTCTGAATGTCACAAGTCTGATAAAATGCCATATAATAAGACACAAGGTGGAGAATGAATTTTCAGTAACTGCAAGACGCTAGAATACTTTCCAGAGTATAATGGAGTGAGGGGTCATACCCACAGTAGCTGTACTAATTAATACAGGAAATGTTCATATCTGTAAATGTAAAGTTAATGTTAACCTCATGTCTTTCAACTGTCCCTGATTTTGCCTCATATTTTTATTCTGCCCCTCCTAAACTGTTTGATTTTCTGGTAAATCCCCAAGGATTACAGTCAGTCAGTAATACCAGACATTAATTCTTATTGTTCATAAAATGCATGTTGATACAAAACCTGTTCTATTAACTTTTTAAGTTAATTAAAAACTATCCCTAATTTTTGGAAAACTGTCCCAACATTTTTTCTGGTTCTGTCCAGAATTCTCGAGCAGGGAAGTTCAAAGGTATGATTAACTCCTTTGCAAAGTACTGTGCACTGTATTTTACTTTGCAGTGTGGTCATTTCCTGCTTTCTTAATGTGAGGAAATTTTGTACAAAGATTGATTTGTCACAGACATACTTGTGGAAAGTGATAGAAGAATGTTCACGATGTCTTGCTTCAGTCTAATCACATTATCACTGGAATAATATGTGTTACACATTTGGTAAAAGACAGTTGATCAAGTATTTCAAGACATTCCCAGTTTGTAATGCTACCATGACAATATTGCAGTGACAGCAGACGTGATAAAAATGCCTTGATTAATATTCAGATGGTTCTGGATAAGTTAAAGGAATATGAACTTTGACCAAACACAAACAAGTATGAGTTTTTGAAGAAGGAGATTTCTTATTATTATGGGCATCTAAATGACAAATTAACAGACTGCAGAAGAGAAAATCAGGACACAGAATGTGCTGAAGGCACCCAAGTCTACAAATGTGCCATAGCTGAGGTCATACCTAGGACTGGTAAATTACTAATGTAGGGTCCTAATCTTTTTAGTTCTGCATTCACTGAGCACACTGGTACGGGATGGGTCCATATGAAAACAGCTGTGCAGCTGCAGACAGCCCTGACTGGTAACCAGAGAGGTGTTAACACTGAATGAAAGGTTCACATAGTTTGAACTTTCCTTCCCTATTAGACTACAGTGTGATGGTCCAGCCTGGAGAACTGTCACCATTTATTGCCTTCATTCCTGGATAATTCGGAAGTACCCACTTCATTTCCTTCATGATCACTGATGAAAGCTGAATGATAATTATGCCCAAAATGTGTGAAAAGCCCATAGCCTTCTCTGGAGAGTGGTAAATAACTTCAGACAATATCCTTATGGAGAAATGTTCATGGAGGTAAAAGACCAACAACTCCTTGTGTTTATTTTTAATTCAGGAAAAACAGTTACCACTGATGACCAGTACATGTTTGCACCTTTGTTCTCTTTTTACCTAGACACACATTCCTAAAATACTGACTTTGAAATAATTATTTTTATTGTATTTATTTTATTTTGCTTTTGTTTACCAGGTTTGTCTGACTGGGTTTAGTCAAAAAATCTTTTCACAGGAAGCCTGGGGAGAAAAGGTGCAACATTTTCTAAATGATTTTAAACAGATGTTCAGTAATTGCATGAACAGGCATTAAATAAATGCATTAATAATTACACATACATTTACTAATTAGATTACATTCATATGAAAAATAAACAACTGTTATAGTATAAAATATATTTATGCATTTAGCACGTGTTGAACATTGAGCATTTGAAGAGATATATTTATTAGTGGGTTTGTCAACAAATAATACACCTTGTGACAAATGTCAAATAAATACATAAATTACATTGGCATAGCATATAAATTAAATGTTACAAATGTGCTCATCCAAAAGGAAAACATAAATGATCCAGTACTTTCTAAAATGTATGAGTTTCATATACAGATGGTCAAAGTGTGATAACACACTGTACGTAGTATTCGAAGCTAGAAGAGGGTAAGTGCCAGTATGTCAAAGAGCCTTACTGTGTAGAACAGAAGTGGTGAAGTCCTTCTACATTACATAGCAAAACAGTGGGAATTATGGGCACCTCAGTGCTGTACAAGTACATTCACTGCATGAACAAATACTGACAAATGAAATGAAGTCTGTGGAAAAAGCTGTAGCATTTATCAAATTATCAAAAATATGCCACCAAAGGCATGCTTTCATGCCTATTAATCCATAACAGCTCTCTGACAGTGTATCTATATATTGATTACACACAGCTGTTTGTCAACTCTATATTCTTAACTGACAAGGATGCACTTTCCTAGAGGCCAGAAGTCATCTGCATAGAATTAACCACTTCTGGAAGGACTATTTGAATGTTCTGAGCAATATTTGCAAAAAAACAGCCTGTCATAACAGATTGCTAGGGAAACCAGGTATAGTTTGCCTCAAAAGAGTTCAGAATTTTCGAAAACAAAATGGAATCAAGCATTTCCCATCTGCTCCCCAGCATATAGTCATAAATGGGTTAACAGAAATGTTTGCCCAGCATTTCAAGTTATGAAGGCTAGGAGACCTAATCACACACCAGTATGGCACAAGGTAACAAATGTTATTTCTGCATATCAACACACAGTCCATCTAACCAGTTACCAGTGCCAAAAATGATGTTTCTAAATCAGAACTTAAAAGGTCCCAACTGGATTTACTGAAACAAGAAATTGAACTGTCAAACTATAGACCCATAGCTATTCTGTCACCCTTGGCTATAATTATGGAAAAATACATCAGTAATCAACTCCTGAACTATCTTGTCCATAATAATCTCCTAGCCAACATCCAACATGTGTTTAGACCATTCCATAGTCCAACCTTGGCCCTCCTCTCCTTCTCTAACATCATTAACCAGCACCAAAACAATAATAAACTTTCCTCAGCTATCTTTCTCGATCTTTTGAAAGCCTTCGATATGATCAACCACCAAATACTCATAAACACTTTGAAATCCATTTCCCTAGAAGACCAGGCCATTCAATAGTTTAAATTGTATCTCAGTGGTAGACAACAGGCTGTCCTATGGCAGAGCAAACTATCTACCCTTTTACCCATCACCCTTGGAGTACCCCAAGGCTCCATATTAGGTCCACTATTATTTTCCATTTTCATTAATGATTTGTATAAGGTCATCCCAAATGCAACACGCATTCAATATGCATATGACTCCACTTTAATATGCTCAGACACTTCACCTACAGAGTTGCAGATTCTATCCCAAAATATTTTTAACACAGTTGAAAATTGGCTCCTTAACCATCGTCTCATGTTAAATCCTAATAAAACCAAACTACTCCTTTTCTCCCCCATTCGCAGGTCTTCCCCTACAACCTTTACATTAAAATCCAACAACAGCACCATTATTTCACCAGATTCCTCAACCAAACTCTTAGGAGTTATAGTAGATAATAACCTTAAGTTTGATCTGCATATCAATAAAACTATTAAAACAGTTAATAAAAAACTTTATCAAGCCCTTCCTAACGCCATTAGCCAGAACTGTAATTATTCATGCACATCTACTCTCCACCCTCCTCTATGCTTCCCCTCTATTTACAAACCTCAGCAAAACTGACCTTAATAAACTTTCTATCTGCTATAATCACATTGCTAGATTTGCTACCAATGCAGCCTACAGAACTCATCACTGTCTTAAGCTAAATCTACTAGGATGGCTTGAACTGCCTAACCTACTTCAGGTTAACTAACTAATAGTTGCACATAAGATCCTCTACCAACCAGATAATACACCCGCACTAAAAAAACCTCATCACCTCCTACAGTAACCTTAGCGGACTTCGCTCATCTGAAAGACTACTAGTTCAAGCTGTCAAATCCAACAAAACAGCTGGAGAATTTCTATTTGCTAACTCTGCTGGAAAAACTTGGAATTCTCTTCCTGCTAATCTTACATCTGAACTCTCTCTACCTCAATTCAAGAAAGGTCTGATTCAGTACTTTAAAAAAAGATGGCTATGTCCTTGTCCTAATCCAGACTAACTCTAACAATCACTCATGTGCTCATGGAGGACTTCTGCCTATACTTTATTGTTTCTTAACTTGTAATTCCAATGATCTCCTTGAATCTACTACCATGTTAGCTTACTAGGCATTTAATACCCTATCATGCTTGAAAAACTGTCTAGAATTTTTCATCTGTGTAAAAATGTAATAATTTGTTTGTGTACATCTGTTTGTTTGAGTTTGTTTACATCCGTGTAAAAATGCTCTAATTTGTGTTTATGTGTGTTTAAACTGTAAAAATGTAACAGCTTGTTGAATGGGTTTCTGGAGCTTTTCACCACAGGCCTCCGCTGAAAATGGACATGTATCCAGTCGGACTATCCCGGTAAACAAAGGTAAAATAAATAAAATATTTATGTACAGAAGTAGACAGCACATCATTTAAGTACAGAGATAAAAGGCCATCCAGAAGTGTTAGTACTGGACAGTTTGCATTAGCACAGTCCACATGGCTGGCAAATGGTAGACAGTCCCAATTATTTTGTAAAGATAGCATCTTATGAACCAAATGCCTATTCCAAGGAGGATTAATAATCACTGATGACTCCTAGAAGGATGCATGAGGACCTAGATCCATGGAGCAGAGGTTGGAGCCCTAACTGTGACCTAGGTGACTAGGATCTATCAGAAGCTCTGGCACTGGTGGAGCCAGACAGGGAGGGAGGAAGGGAAGGAGTGATGAGGCATGGTCCACTCACCTCTCCCAGAGTGATGGAGAGGGTTGCAATGGTAGAGATCACAATAAGTAGATGTCATTTCCCTGTTGGAGACCAGGGAAATAACTGCTTATGCTTCTTGAGGAAGGACAGGGCTGCTTGAAGGGAATACCTACTGCAGAAGTGAGGGGGCACCCTCTACGGTTAGCTCATTGCACATTCCTGAAGCTTTGTCAAGTGCACGAGTGGGACAGGGTGCAAAAGAAAGAAAATCTATACCCCCCCCCCCAAGTGCTGCCTAAACAATGGCCTCTCCTGGCTGACCTTCACATCCGTAATGGGGAAAGAAAAGGCAGACTTGTCAAGAAGGACTTACAATCATCAGGCAGCAGAAATAGGAAACAAGTAGATGGATGGATAACCAGTATTATTTTCCAGTGTTCAGAATCATGGCATTGAAACAGCGGAACCCCAAATGGAAGATTCTGTCAGTGATGAATTCACCAGTAGGACCACAGAGATGAGGATTTCCCCCTCAGGGAGTCAGCTTTTAAGGGAATAAGTATGCTGTCTGCTGAAAAAATACGAAACCTGATGCTTAAAGTCAAATACAAGTACAGAATTCAGTGCTGATAACAGCACTGTAGTATTGCATTATAAATGTCTTTATATATGGATTGGCTTCATCCTAATGAGCACCCTACAAAACTGGCTCCCTATTACAAGCTGGAGACTCACAAAAAATAAAATCTAGTTTGGACAGTTAATCAATGAACTGCAAAACTAGCCATTATTTATTTATTTATTTTTTGACATGGGGCTGTGTCAGCCATAACAATATTGGGTACTTTTGTACTTTTAGTGTATGTTTTTTAACTGTAATTACAAGTCCAACTAACACATAGGATAACAGGGCATTTCTTAGTTTGTACAGTACCGGGGCTGATGTATTATGAAAAATGAGAACCAGTTTATTGTGATACTATCACAGACTGTTTTTCCAACTGCTTTAGTACATATAGTCTGTATGAAAAGTACTGGAAAATACTGGTAAGCCAACAAAGCATATATACTTTATTATGAGAAGATGGCATCTAAGAAAAAAATGGGACACTCTTTGTTGATAAAGACTAACAATATAATTTGCTGTTAGAGTAAGATGTCTTTAGTTATCCTTTTATAAAATGCTTGTATTTTTTGCTTTTAGAGAATATCCCTGTGTAATGTGCTGTGATCACCTAGTGAGTATGAGACGTGATGCTTTTATTTTACAATACGTCTAGCCACATGGCAGTGTAAACATTGGCTCTTATAGCAATAACCCATGCCTGGGTGTTGGTAATACTGGATTTACCCACAGTTGGTGTGGTTTGGTCATGAGGGCAAAGCCCGAGTGGCCAAACAAAGACAACCGTGGGTAAATCCAGCATTACCCACACCCAGAAGTGGGTTATTGCTATTATACAATGACATTATTTAAGAAAAAAAATTACTTTTCTTAAATAATGGCATTGTATAATGCCTCCTTAAACAAAAAACCAAAAAAGAGAGATGAAGGCAATGAATTGAAACCAATAACCAAACAAAATTGCCAACACACCACAAAGGAAGCTCGCAACTCAGCTGGATGCCAGAGTTTATTGAAATGCAACAAGAAAATAATGCTTGTAATCCAAGTACGTTTTCGATAAAAATAGGAGTGTAGGATAGCAAGCCAGTGATACACAGCAGTCACGAGGAGATCTGGGAGTTTAAAGATGGTAATACTGGATTTATCCACAGTTGGTGTGGTTTGGTCATGAGGGCAAAGCCCGAGTGGCCAAACAAAGACAACCGTGGGTAAATCCAGCATTACCCACACCCAGAAGTGGGTTATTGCTATTATACAATGATATTATTTAAGAAAAAAATAATTACTTTTCTTAAATAATGGCATTGTATAATGCCTCCTTGCTGCCCTTCCGCAGCTGTCTGGTATTCTGCGGCAGTTCTGATGTACTGCGCATGCGCATGCTTACGCAGTACATCAAAGCTGTGGGTGGAAGCAATGGAGAAAGCAAGATCTCCGTTGCTTTTTACAAACTGTCTCGCTATGTTAAAGGAGTTTAACATAGCGAGACAGCTTTAAAAAAAGCAACGGAGAAAGCAAGATCTCCGTTGCTTTTAACAAACTGTCTAGCTATGTTAAAGGAGTTTAACATAGCGAGACAGCTTTAAAAAAAGCAACGGAGAATCTCTGTTTCTTTTTTTAAAGCTGTCTTGCTATGTTAAACCCATTTAACATAGCAAGACACCTTTAAAAAAGCAATGGAGATAGGAAGATCTTTGTTACTTTTTTAAAGCTGTCTCGCTATGTTAAACTCGTTTAACATAGCGAGACAGTGTGTAAAAAGCAACGGAGATCTTGCATTCTCCGTTGCTGTAAAAAAAGACTTATACTAATGGAAAAAGTCCGAGCGACCGGACCTTTTTCCATTAGTATAACTCTGATTTACAATGTGCACGCTGACCAATCAGTGTGCACGTTTTGGAATATTAATGGGGGGGGGTCGTTGTATAATGTTGACTTAGTTACATATGCTAATGTTGATATGACACTCCCAATCCCATGTAAAAAAATGGGAAAATGGGGGTCGACGATGACTGTCTTAAATATTAACTGATTTACTAAAATACATTCACAAAGCAAAATATTTTGTTAGAATTCTACCAACAGGAAACAAAGCTATTTTGAAAGCTCAGCATGATCTCTTTAGACTGGGACATTATCAGACAGCTTCCATACAATGCATAGTATGTGTGTATGATCAAATACAAATTTTACACAACAGCTGACATTATTCAAGCATCATTTTTAAACGTAAAATGACATGGTTATTGTGATGTAGTTATCATAACAAGTTTCATTTTACCTGTGAAAACAAGTAGCAAAAGTTATTTAATTGTACCCAATCAGGCTTCATTTATTACAAAATGATGTGTATATTATTTAATGGTTAATGATGATGAACCCAAGGAAATAAAAATACTGATAGGGTGTTACAGATTTTGTTTAAATGAATATTAGTAACAAGTAATGATTGTCATGTGTTACTTTATATGTCAAAGCTATGATTCTTAATCCCTAGTAATTACAAATATGAACATGGGATTAGCTAGTAATGAATTATACACTAAAAAAGAAAAACGTAGGGAGAATGCGAGTTGTAAATGGATTTGTGAATATACATACGCGGGCATGCGTAAAGGTGCATTTTGAAATACAATACTTGAAGAAGGATTTATCGAAAGATATTTTGTTCTAGTGTCATAAAGACAGTTACACTTTTATATAGAAAATTTTAGGAGTATAAAGATTTTGCTTTTGTTTATAAGATTTACCTTAAGTAAGGCGTCATATATAGTCAAACAAACTAAGTTTACACACAAATTACGATTTGCATATTACCTGATGGGATAAATCAGACTTTTTCAGAGGGTACCTATCCAAAACAATTCTATATTAGCACAGGTGTCAGTGATAAGATTTCACCTTTGACAAGTGCATGTCTAACTGACAAAATTTTAATGATGAAAACATTTGATGAAAACTGATATTTAACAAATACTCTTTAATATATGTGAGAAATGTGATTTGGTATTTGATACCTGACAAATAAATTGCTGAAATGGCATTTTGCTATTCAATGTTCTGTCTTTTAAAAAAGACAAAATTGTATCTTAGTTCTACTTGTATCTTATTTAGTATAGCAAAAAAGATAAAGATGGGGTTGAGCAACAACTACCCTTTGGGTAAACGTGTAAGATGTTATGACTATTACATATTTAGAGGAGTAATTTATTAGCCATGACTATATTGGGTGCATCTGTAGTTTTAGTATATGTTTTTCTAACTGCAATTACAAGTCAGACTGACACACATGATAACAAGGCAATACCAGGCATTCATCAACTCGTACAGTGCAACTGCTAATGTAGTAGGAAAAGTGAGAAGAAACAGCTCAAACTGATGTGATCAGAAACTGTTTTCCTAACTGTTTAATGCATACAGTCTGCACTGAAATGACTGGAAAATGCAGGTAAGTCACACATTATGACAGCACATGCCTAGTTATGACTACTCCATTTTGACAAGGACTAACAATGCCATTCGCTATGACAGAGTAGGATGTCATTTGTTATCTGTTTACAAAAATGTGTGCATTTCCTGCTTTTAGACAGAATCACTGTTTAGTCTGCCTGCTTAATAAAGCGTCTGAAAAATAAAAGGTACTGAAATCTTTGGAATCAGTTTTCCATAGTTTAATAACTGCTTCCACTCTGAAGCCGTGGTGGTGTAGCGGTAGTGTTGTCGCCTCACAGCAAGAGATTCTCCCATTTGAGTCTCGGCTGGAGCGCCTTCTGTGTGGAGTCTGCATGTCCTTCCCACAGCTGAGTGTAATTCGAAAGACATGTGTGAATGGGCATGCCTTTGTTGAAGGTTGGGCATTGAGCTGGCACCTCAGCACTGTAAAAATCTACTGCCAATCATTAGTGGACTGGAATTCCACTGTGGTGAGCCATAACTGGGAAAAGCCGAAAGAAGAACAACAATAACTGCTTCTACTACATCCTCTCCAACTATATACTACGTTCATGCTAACTGTACCTCAGAATTGGGGCACACTCTGAGATATGACAGCCTTTGGCAGAGTGTACATTTCCCCACAATCACCAAGTTAGTCTTTTAATTCCAAGGATCACAAATACAGTCTTCAGAATTACAACAAGAACTCTACAAAATTCACTGAAGTATATTAACTGTCATGTCTTATTACATATTAAAATCTTAATTACAAATATGTGAGGCTTTATCCCTAAACTCTATATATTTATATTCAATTCTGATGTCACACTACTTTGTGAGAAAGCTATTTTGACAATTAAAAAATATTGTCACCGCAAACCTGTGAAGCTTCAGAATTAGATGATAAAAATCAGAGACAGAGTACGTCTAATCTCACAAGAGATATAATCACCTACCAAGATATTTATCTGAAATAGGAAGTAGTGCAGATTATCCATGTTCTTTCACACTTGCACACGTGTGCAAAGGTGTCCCTCTGGGAATGACTGTAACATTCCCAAAGCAAATAAAGTAGACAAAAGTATCACTTTCCCTGGAGCTCTGTGTATTTATTGTTATTGGCATTGCAGTGTTTAGTTAGTAAGAACATGACACTTTTACGTGATGTGCAGCTCAAACATTATATCCTTAGTTTGTGCTCTGTTTTTCTCTCTATCTGCAGGTGTTGGGCACTGAATGATAACATGGCATTCTGGTGGATCATCCGCTTCCCCATCTTGCTCGCCTCACTGGTATAGTCAACATTTTTGTTCTCATTTTAGAGAAAGGAATCATCTCCACTTTACTCACTGGTTACAATACTGGAACTCTGTCGACTATGTAAACGTATATCCATATTTGTGTATTTAATTCTTTTAATGCAGCTCTCCCCTACCTCCATGATACTGTTTCAACATACCACAGAAGTGGATATATTTTTTCCAAGTTTCATGTGCTTTAAACACTCCTCTGTGCATACATTACTCACTACTGTATTGAATAACCATAAAGAATTCTAAGTTTGTCTGCTGACAAGAATGAGATGAAAAGGTCTATTGGTAATTGCTAGTTATTAATTGCCACTCACAGAACAGACAGTCCTTGTTACTTAGTACTACAGTCTTGTGCTTTAAGCTCGTTATGTTATTATATTAGGGGTGGGAGATTGGTGTAATGGTTTAGGTGTTTACCTTATGAACACAAGGTGCAAGGTTTGATTCTCACATAAGGTAATTGGCTAGGCTTAAAAATTGCCGTAAAGGGCAGTTAGCCTAGTACTAACCTATAAATCATTATGTGTGGTATATTAAATCCTCCAAAATACTGTTATATGTTTCTTTCCATAAAACTGCTGTAACTGGCTGTGGAAGACAGGATAACAGTAAGAATGCACAGAACGCGTATTCTGATACAGTATTCTAGGCTTGTAAAAAAAAAACATCTAGATGCTAGATTTCAGTATTTGGGTGAAATCTGCTAAACTAGGCAGCAAGATACGAAACTGAGAAATGCCACATAGCTGGCAGTGTGGTGAGAAAAGCACCAAGGTAATATGTTTTAAAGGCAGTATATACAGAATATACAATAAAACACAGAAGAGCATGAAAAGCGGTGAGAGTGCCTAAAGGGATACAGTCTTTGATACACTGACTAATACCCATAGTGTAGAAAACAATAGGAATTAACATCACTGATAAAAGGACCCATGGCCAGATAGTATTATAGTCATGGAATTTTACTTCGGGTTTCACAACTGGGACTTCAAGCTTATTACAGTAGATGCCATCTGTAAGGATAGGGAGGCTTTTGTTTATCGGGTTTGTACGACTGGGTTTAGTAAAAAAAAAAAAATCTTTTCAGCAGAAGCCCTGGGAGAAAAGTTCCAACATATTACAAACATTTTTAAACAGACATTCAGTAATATGCACAAATAGACATTAAGTAATTAACAATTACACTTTTGTTTGCTAATTAGATTACACTTACATGAAATAAAGAAAACTATTACAGTATTAAAGCTGCTTTTACATTTAATAAATGTTGAACATTGAGCATTGAAGAAGTGTATTACTGGGTTTGTCAAATAGATAATAGATCACTGGATTAGAGCTTAGAAATTGAAAGAAATGGACATGGCAGAAGGAACTAGGTAAGCCAGAAAACATTAATACCATACTTAGATGGGGTACAAAGCAGATTCCTTACAGAAACAGATGCCTGATGCCAGAGCCATGGGCTCAAGCTTAATGCCAAGAAATGTATAGTTATCCCCTTTGGAAAAAAACATGTACCCATGAATTACCACATAGGTGGCAGGATATTAAACATCGAAAGTGTGATGAGAGACTTAGGGACACAGGTGGACAGTGGTCTCACTTTCGATAGCCAGATTGCCACAAGTCAGGAAATCCTTCTGTGTGGCAAACCTCATCACTAAGGGCTTTTCATCCAGAAAAAAAGGAGGTCATTGTCCCAGACCCATTATAGAGTATAATGCCCCGTTTGGTATGTACCTCACAAGACATCTGCAACAGCTGGAAAGGCCACAGAAATACCTCACTAAAAGAATCACAGGCCTAAAGCAGATGCCATATGCTGACCCTCTAAAAAACTCCAGCTATACTCTGTGGCATATCGTCTAATCAGAGGCGAACTCTGCTTAACATACAAGGCCATGTCAAACCCTGAGCTTTTGGACATGCTCCACTTAAAGAAATCCCAATCCCTCAGAGCCACATGCTCTAGGGATCTAAACCTTGTCATCACAATGAAAAAAACATGCTGGAGGGATAGGTTCCTGACCCAGAGACTCCCCATACTCTGGAATAGACTGCCCATACATGTCAAGCAGAGCGCCTCATTGGCCCTCTTCAAAATGAACCTTGATGATTGGATGGGAGATAGGAAATATACCCCAGGGATCATGTCAGTTGCCCTGGTAGACAGGGGTCCAGAGAAGTAAATATTGTGGGAAGAAATATTCAGGGAATTGTTATGGCTAGGCTTGCATAGGCCCTAGGGCTGATAGCCTAGTACCAGCCTATGAACCTATGAACCTATATATGTATATATGGAAACACTTTATAATCTTGAAATACTGAAATGTCGAATATCTTGAGACTATAAAGTTGAAGTTTTGAAATAGCGAAAGTGCATAATCGCGAATTCGAATATCTCAAATTTGCGGTTATGGTTTTACGCTATGTAATGTCCAAGGTTCTATGTTGTTAGTGTGCGGTGCCGAGTGTGGATTTAGGTGTAATTTCAGGTAAGTGAGTGAGTGAGTGCTTTATAAGGGTTTTGGGTGGGAGTTTGAGTGTATGTGAGTGTGCCGATATGTGTGTGTGTGTGTGTGTGTGTGTGTGTGTGTGTGTGTGTGTGTGTGTGTGTGTGTGTGTGTGTGTGTGTGTGTGTGTGTGTGTGTGTGTGTGTGTGTGTCTGTGAGGGACTGTAGAATGTGTGTGTGTGAGTTTGCTTTTGTTTTCTGTTAGTGCGATCTCGGAGTTAGTATATATAAGTAGAGGAGGTGTGGGGGGGTGCAGCCCCCTATTTGTGATGTAGGTTTGTGGATGTGTGTTGTTTTGTTTGCTTATTTTGTGGTGTGTGTGTGTTGTGGAATATGTGTGTCCGGTGTTTGCTATGTTTTCTTTGTGGTTTTGGGCTTTTGGTGTTGTGTAGATTCGATTTCATGGTCTCGAAAAACTGAAATTCAAGATTTCAGTCTTTCGAGATTATTAAGTGAATTTATATATATATATATATATATATATATATATATATATATATATATATATATATATATATATATATATATATATATATATATATATATATATATATATGTAGGTTCACTTTATAATCCCGAAATCCTGAAATACCGATTTTCAGAATCTGGAGATCATAAAGCCGAAACTTTAAAATCCCAAAACCCCAGAAATGCAAATTTCAAAATCGCGACCACACACATACACACACTTTCCCCCCAAACACAAACACACAAACCTACACTACTTACACTTGCACCCCCCACACCCCCCTACTTAAATATACTAACTCCAAGGTTGCACTATACAGACAAACACACAACACCACCATACAAGCTACATTCCCCTCACACACACACACACATCACAGTAACAAAACACACTGACACACATTAAAGCCCCTAACCAAAATCCTTACACATAAATACTTACTTGAACTATCCATTCACAAACTGCAACACCAGAAGCGCTACTTCAACATCTCCAGACTTCGGGATTTTGAAATTCGCGCTTCTGAGGTTTCGAAATTTTGAGCTTTTGGCTTTATAATCTCAGGATTCTGAAATTCGATATTCCAGAATTTCAGGATTATATAGTGTTCCCATATATATATATATATATATATATATATATATATATATATATATATATATATATATATATATATATATATATATATATATATATATATATATATATATATATATATATATATAGGTATACACTCATAGAGGAGGGGTTGAACAGTGTCACAAAACTATGTACTGTATATGGTTGGCAGATGCTAGTAAAACCTAGGTATTGGTGAAGACTGCTTGTGGGGCATAGGATTCTGAGTGAAGAGAAATGGCTTGATGATATGGCAAGCTAAAGATAACAGTGGCATTTATGCTGGAGATGCACAGGAGCTGATCCATGGTATTATAGGTGAAGCTTTAGCTGTGTTTTAAATGAGTTTGCATTTTGAATAAATTTCTTTGGTAGAGGGAAGTGGTTCCATAGTTTAGCTATGCTATTTGAATAAAGGGAGTCACCTGCAGTTTTAACTGATCTGGTTACCGTGATTAGTGATTTTTCTCTAGAGCATAAAATTCTGTTGGTAAAGTAGTGCAGCATGGCTGGGCAGTTTTTCTGGATACTTGATGATGTCTGTAAAGCTCCATCTGTTTCCTATAGTATGATCTTCCCCCACCATATGCCTACAAGCCATCTGGCTGTGATCAGCCCCTGTCCATTTATTCCCATTCAGGTGAGGGCTGATTGTGGCATGGTCAGAGAATTTTTGGTCTAAAGCCCTAACCTTAACCTATTCCCTCTCTATGTATTTGGAAAGCCTGCTTTGGGTGAGTTATATATTCAGAAGCAGATGGAGACATCCTGCCTGTGCTGTCACATGTAGGTTATAACACAGTCATAGAGACATCCTGCCTGTGCTGTCACATGTAGGTTATAACACAGTCATAGAGACATCCTGCCTGTGCTGTCACATGTAGGTTATAACACAGTCATAGAGACATCCTGCCTGTGCTGTCACATGTAGGTTATAACACAGTCATAGGTTCATAGGTTCATAGGTTCATACTAGGCTATCTGCCCGAGGGCATTTGCAAGCCTAGCCCATCGTTTTGTGGCTTACGCCACCCCTTAAGTATGGGGAACTATACCCGTTATTTTGCTGTGCCTCTGTCGAGCAGTGACACTGAGGTAATCCCTGGGGTATATCTGCGATCTCCCATCCATTGGTCAAGATTTCTCTTGAACAAGGCCAGCGAGGTGCTCTGCCTCACATGTACCGGGATTTTGTTCCACAGCATAGGGAGTCTTTGGGTGATGAATCTATCCCTCCAGCACGTCCTATTAATAGCCGTGTCGAGGTTTAAGTCTCCGCCCTTGTGGCTCTGATGGATCTAGATTTTTGAGGTGAAGCATATTCATCAAATCTGGGTTTGACATGGCCTTGTATGTTAGGCAAAGGTCACCTCTGAGCAAGCGGTAGCGACTGAATAGAGCTGGAGTTCTTTCAGTCGGGCAGCATAGGACAGATTTTGAGACCCTTTATCCTTTTGGTGAGGAACTTTTGTGGCCTCTCCAGCTGCTGCAAGTGTCGGGTAAGATACATTCGAATGGGGCATTGTACTCAATCATTGGTCTGATGAGTGATGAGTAAAGGGAGACTATGACCTCCCTTGATCTAGATGAGAATCCCTTCATGATAAGGTGGGCAATGTAGAAGGTCTTCCTAACTACTTTAGCTACATGGGTGTCGAATGACAGACTACTATCAACCTGGGTTCCCAGGTCCCTGATAACTTCTTCTGTGCTCAGTGGATTGCCACCTATTTGGTAGCTAGGGGTAACCTTGTTTTTCCCGAAGGGTATGACTATGCATTTTTGGCATTTAACTTTAGGCCGTGGCTCTGGCACCAGTTATCTGTTTCTGTGAGACCCTTCTGAAGGATATCTGTGTCAGATGTGTTTTCTACTATGGCCCAGTTTGCAGTCATCTGCAAACTTTGTCAGCCATAACCCTTCTGTGTTTGCTTGTACTTCGAAAAGTAGATGCCAAACAAGAGTGGGTCCAGGACTGAGCCCTGTGGGACACCACTTGTGACAGGCTTTGAGTCTGACATGGCGCCAGCAACTCTGACTCTGTGGGTTCTGTCACTCAGCCAGTTTGCAACCCATCTTGTGATGTATGGGTTAACATTTAAGCTGATGAGTTTTTCAATGATACCCGAGTGGGGTATTGTATCGAAGGCCTTAGCCAGATCGAGGTAGGCTGTATGGACTGCCTTTCCCTCATCAATGGCTTTGGTGACTGTTTCGAAGAAGTCAACCAAGTTTAAAAGGCATGATCTTCCTTTGACAAAGCCAAACTGGGTTGGATCCAAAGTCTGCAAATTCCCAATGTCTTTATTTATGAGGTCCATTATGATCCTCTCCATGGCTTTGCAGATAAGGCTTGTCAAGCTAATGGGCCGGTAATTTCCAGGGTCGGTGGAGGCACCGCCTTTGTGAAGTGGGACCACAGTTGCAGTGCGACATCCTGCCTGTGCTGTCACATGTAGGTTATAACACAGTCATAGAGACACCCTGCCTGTGCTGTCACATGTAGGTTATAACACAGTCATAGAGACACCCTGCCTGTGCTGTCACATGTAGGTTATAACACAGTCATAGAGACACCCTGCCTGTGCTGTCACATGTAGGTTATAACACAGTCATAGAGACACCCTGCCTGTGCTGTCACATGTAGGTTATAACACAGTCATAGAGACACCCTGCCTGTGCTGTCACATGTAGGTTATAACACATTCATATTTTCTTCCTTTTTTGAATGAACTGTTCCTTTCTCTGCCCCTTCGGTCCCTGGTTTCTACTAGGAACATGAACAGAAAACAGCTGTTTTGCAAACTTTAGGTGATACTTTCATTTTTCAGTAATGTTGGATTATTGTCTTTCATTACTTGATATGTAGCAATGGTACCCTTGCTTACAGAATACACTGATTTTATATACAGTGTCAGTCACTTACTGAGAAGAATACATGCACAGTGCACATTTATATGAATATGTTTTGATTCTTAGACAATGATTCCAGCAAATGTAGTAACATCAAAAGAAACTCACTGACACTACTTTTCAGCAACCCTTGGAGGAAGCTTTTAGTTAGTTAGTTAGTTAGTTAGTTAGTTAGTTAGTTAGTTAGTTAGTTAGTTTTACAGGGGGAAATACCCTTGCACCCCCCCCATGTGGAGGAGGCAATCTCCTAACATATATACCATCTCTGAGATTCCAAAACACTGGTGAAGGATGAAAATTCTCTCTCTGAAAACAGTTTTGGCGAACTTAGCTCAAATTTCTTACCATTGCTGAAATCACTGTTAATGGAGCAACATGCTCCTAGTTTTATTTTTCTGCTTTTTAAATGCCCCAGTGATGTGATAATGATGCATTGTGCATTTCAGATTTGCATACACATCATTATGTTCCTGTGTAAAACTATTGCTGAGATGGGAAACCCTCTACCTCCTGATGGTAGTTATGAATACTTCATACTAAAAAATGTTTGTCGCATCCTTCTTCTCGACTACAAACTTCTATGAATTTATATCTTGTACTTTGTAGCCTACAGACCTCTCCTTGCATGGAATTTCAGGGGTGATACTGATTTTTGGAAAAGCTACCATAAGCCACATCTGTGTGAGAGTGTGTGTGTGTGTGTGTGTGTGTGTGTGTGTGTGTGTGTGTGTGTGTGTGTGTGTGTGTGTGTGTGTGTGTGTGTGTGTGTGTGTGTGTGTGTGTGTGTGTGTGTGTGTGTGTGTGTGTGTGTGTGTGTGTGTGTGTGTGTGTGTGTGTGTGTGTGTGTGTGTGTGTGTGTGTGTGTGTGTGTGTGTGTGCTCTCGCTCGTGTGCGTGCACACAAAAGAAATGTTATTACTGTGTTATTACATCAGTTTCCATTCCACATGATGCAATATACAAACATACATATTTACACACATACACAGTGTACAGTAGCTTTTGCAAAACAGTACAAAACTAATACAGTGCTGGCTTATGCTTCCATTTTTTTAACACAGTAATGGCTGATGGCTTGCAAAGTACAGGGCAGCGCCAATCTACGGTATCACTCCATCTCACTCTGCTGACAAGCATACACCTGCACGAGATCATTATGGCAGCTGTCGACTGAACACAAAAGCAGACAGTTAACAAAGTTGTTTTTCCAAACAATTTCTATTTGTAAAAGTTATGAAAAAAAAGACCTAAACTAAAGCGCTGCATCTACAATTATGCATTTAAATTTACAAGACATGCTTTATCATTTCTAAGTTACAATTAAAAAACATGAATCACAGACTACAAAAAAGTTCTCCATGCCAGAGGCTATCATTTGCCCTGCATTATACCCGAACATCAAGCAACACTTCTGTGTAAATTAGCTTAGTAAAGGAAAATGCGTTCTTTCTCTCCTGCTGCATTTGTCATTACTATAGACTGACAAGCTTAAACAATTCTGATAATGCTTTTTGCGTGTACGCGCACGTGTGTGTCTTTGTGTGTGTGTGTGTGTGTGTGTGTGTGTGTGTGTGTGTGTGTGTGTGTGTGTGTGTGTGTGTGTGTAAAACCACAAATGATAAAATGCTATTTGTGATAATCATTTTAGCGAAGAAAAATGAACTGTTACATGTAGAACTACTTAATTATTTTCAATGGTGAGCAAATCTTAATTTAACCAAAACAGTACTATCCATTTCCTAGGAATGATTTATTTATACTTTTTTTTAATATTCAGCATAACATCAAAGATCACAATGTTTTAATTAATTTTTGTTAACAAAATAAGCATATTAGGCAAAGATCCCAAACTATCTAATTAAGCAGCTTACTCAGGTACAAGGCTTCCTAGCAGGCCCCAGGGGAATCAAACCCTAGATTACAGTATGAGACATAGCAGCACCTCATAAATCTTAATCCTCTGTGCTAAAGTACCAGATGACAGGCATTATAATGACGAATTCAGATTATGGGTACCGAAAAACTTAACTATACGTAATGCATTATTCAGGTAAATACCTCACCCCATGTTAATTCTAAATTTTGTGTAAAAACATCCTCTATAAAGTTAATAAATAGAATTTTACACAATAAAGTAACAGGGCAACACTGATAGTGTGACGATAGGAGGTACTGCCAGCCATGCCAGGAGAAGCAGAGCAGCGGATGTGTTACATATGTCAGCACAGCTATCTGGAATTTTCTAAATAATTATATGTCATTTGCATATCAAACTGACTTGTACAGATGTGTGTGTTGAAAATGTATTTGTGAGGTTTGCTTGTGTTAAAATGTATCAATAGTGCACCCTACTGGAATGAAAAGAAATGTAAAAGAATTATTGTAACTGTTTAAATGTATACATTGTAACTGCATATACTGGGAGAGAAGAGTTTAATCCACCTGACTTTGGAAAAAAATATTCTTGAAATTCAATTACTTTATGGGTTAAGCCATAAAGATATTATCCCACAATTTTGAATGGAGCCAGACACGCAAGGTCTGTGCTAAAGAATAGGTTGTAACTCCTATAGGAAGAGTAGAATGATTTTATGACTTCCAGCAGCTGCACCACATCTGTGCAAAGTTCTATTGGTGTGTATTGTAGCACATAGGTGCTAAACTCTGGTAGCTTCTAGTGCTGGTGATAGCATGGGAAACAGAGTCAGATAACCAGATGCATGTGATGTCATTCTGCACAGAAATAATGTTTTAATATTAGAGGAGACTGAAGTCTCAGCAGCATTCTGTATTCTGTCTTGGATCTGACAAAAAGGACCATTCTCCCATCTTGCCTTGCTCACACAATATTTGCACATATTTATTTGGTGATAACTGGCCACTCCTGAAAGTCTGGCTGTTTAGTCAACATTACCATTTGTATTAATATTAATTTCACTCAGTATAACTGGATACCCTTTTAAGAGCCTTATAGTAACTCACTGGTGGCAGTGAATCTACCTTATAGTCTAGGCAAAGCTGGTACAGCAGGTAATCTGTGTCAGCCTTTCCCAGGTGTGTGTGTGTATGTGCGTGTGTGCGTGTGTGTGTGTGTGTGTGTGTGTGTGTGTGTGTGTGTGTGTGTGTGTGTGTGTGTGTGTGTCTGTGGATTTGAAAATTAAATCTCAAAGAGTGTGTGCGTCAGCTGCTTGGAGCAGGGGGAACAAATCACTGGTTTCACAGAGAGGGTGCTGGAAGACTTGGCTTGGACACTTGGCTGAGGATCTAACCCTACAGCAGTGCCAGTGGGGAGTCTTATTGGGGACTGAATCGAGACAAATAGAGGCACCCAAACTTCGGGCTGAGTGTGTGCCCATATCTGCTCTTAATGGAAATTGTGCTTGATACAGAGAGGTCTGCATCTGTAAATACTGATTGTATCCATTTTTACTCCAAGTGAGCACCCCTCTCTAGTGTCAGTGGTGAGGATTCAGGCTCCTTGATTACTGGTCCAGAGTGGGAACCTCACATACTGCTGAGCAGTGGTGTGGCTATTGAACGTCTGTAGCCTGCAAGCAGTTGTCATTCTCTTAGCAGCCAAATGGTGAACATTCAGAGTTTCATATCACAACAGTTTTTGTTTTTTGTTAGTTCAGGGAGTGCTGGCAAAAATGTCAGCAGAGGATTATGGCAAGCTGGCAAAGTACCAGTTGGCCAAGGTGTGCGAAGCCAAAGGACTGGTGTATACCAGCCTGACTAAAGAGGAAAGGATTTCATCCTAGTCGCAGCTACAACACAGACCAGCAACCAGGAGGATAACCAGTCTGGTGATGAGAATTTGCAGCCATCAGAAACATGACAGTTCACCTTTTCCTCAGAGGACTGAAATCCATCTGGAGTTAAAGATCCTTGAACTGGAGACCAAACATATGGAATTAGAATCAGCAGAGAGACTGCGGTGTTTGGAGACCAAAGAAAATGAGAGACTGCAGCATTTGGAGGCTGAGGAAAATGAGAAGCAGCGTTAACAGGAGAGGGAGATGCTGACTCTTCCCCAGGGTCATGGAGGTAATGCGGAAGGAAATAACCAAACCCCAGAAGCAATAAACATCAGTAAATTTCTTCTACAATTTAGAGAGGGTGATAACTGTGATAGTTTTATTCATATATTTGAAAGCGTATGTAAACAGTATAATGTTGACCAAGGGCTCTGGGTACGGTTCCTGACACCTTACTCCATAGTAAAGCTATCACTGCTGTTTCTAAATTGTCTGATACTGATCGTTTAAACTATGAAATGTTTACTTGAATGCTTTAAGTTAACACCTGAAGTTTACAGAAAAAAAGTTCTGTGAATGTAGACGCAAGCAGATGAAAGTGTGTGTGATTATATTGCTGAGTTAAGCATTTACTTTCACAGGTTGTTGAGTGGGTGTCAGGTCAAAACTTCTGAAGGGCTAGCAGGCCTTTTGGTGAGGGGACAATCCCTTAGCACTTTGCCTGAGGACATGAGAATCTGATTGTCAGACCAAGAATGTAACTCTGCAGATGAGCTGGGGAAGAAAGGGTATCTCTACTTAGCAAGCATGGCATCACTGCACAGGAAATGGATAACCAGTGCTGCACATGGATAGCCCTGATGGATGGCGCAGTGGTGCAGCAGTAGCATTGTTGCCTCACAGCAAGAGGTTCTCTGGTTCGATTCTTGGCTGGGGTGCCTTCTGTGTGGAGTCTGCATGTCCTCCCTGCATTCGTGTGGGTTCCCTCTGGGTATTCCAGTTTCCTCCCACATTTCAAAGACATGCTTCTGGAGCATTTCTCCCCTGGCATCTGCTGAAAATTGGCTTCCTTCCAAGTCGGACTTTCCTGGTTAACAAATGTTAAATAAAATAAAATAAGGGAACCCATGACTGGCAGCCTAAACCACCCCAATAGAGTCTGCCAGTAACAGGGGAAGCCACTAGTTCAAGTACATGGCCATGATCAAGGTTAAGTGTTTTAAATGTGACCAGTGGGGCCATGTAGTATATAGATGTCCATGGTGGCAAGGTGGGGAACAAAAGGTGGGGGAGCCAGCAAGTGGGAATAACAGTATGCCAGTGGTAAGTTGTCTGAAGACAACAGGGGTACCAAACAATCACAAGAGGTTATATTCCATCTTAGTGGATGGAAAACAGGCCACTACTAAGAGAGACACAGCCTCTGACATAACCATTGTGAAGCCTGCAGTGGTTAAAGAGGAACAGTACTTGTTTGGGCAGTCAACTCCAGTCAGAGCTTTAGAAGGGAACCCCATTCAGAAAAGGAAGCAAGCAATTAGGAGTGTTTGAGGATATCCCTGTAGATGTCTTGAAAGGGAATGATTTTGATAATGCATTACCTCGTGTGCATGTAGTTACATGGAGTCAGGCTTGGAGACAGGCATGTGGGCCTGGTAGCTTGGAGAAAACCCAGACAGACCTCTTACCTGAACCCAGGGCTAGTGAGGTTGCTATTTCAGGGATGGAGCTATCTTGCAGCACTAGCCTGAATGTAAGCCACAGCTGCTAGTAAGTACCAATGTTCCCTTGCACAGAGTGACTGCAAGGGCAGAAGTGAGTGGTAACACCCAGGCTGATAGTGAGGCACTGCTGTCCGACCATACCAGACTTCCTGTGGAAGGAGAGCTGGAAAGAGTCACAACATTAGAACAGAGATAGGCTCATCTCTCAGACCCTACACTAAGAGTCTTGAGGGAGGTAGCTAGGGAGACACCTGATTCTAAAGGAAAAGAGGAGTCTGTCTACTGGAACAAAGGGCTACTGTACAGAGAGTGGACCCCTGAGGGAGGGCTAGAAGGTGAGGTAATACAGCAGTTGGTAGTGCCTAAAGCCTACCATCTGGCACTTCTAGACATAGCCTGTGACATTCCTTTTGCAGGTCATATGGGCATAAAGTGTACCATGAGAAGTACTATACAGAACTTTTATTGTCCTGGGATTGCAAGGGATGTAACAGGGTACTGTAGAACCAGTGAGCAGTGCCAAAAAGTAGGCAAGGCGGGAGACAAGGTCAAAGCTCCTTTTATGCCATTGCTTGTGATCGATGACCATTTCAAAGGGTACCTATAGATACTGTGGGGCCTCTAAGTACCCCAAGCTCCACACGGAAGAAGTATATCCTGGTGGTAGTATAATATGCTACTTATACTACCAGACCTGAGGCAGTGGCTCTGTTCTCCATCAAGGCAGTGAAGTTTCCAAATGTTTTGTTAGAGATTTTCAGCAGGGTAGGTTTTCCAAGAGAATACTGACTGACAGAGATGCAAATTTCACGTCAGACCTACTGGCTTCTGTGTGGAAGCACTGTAGTGTGACAAATCTAACGACCACCCCTACCATCCCCTGACTACTGAACCTGTGGAGAGGTTATACTCTGCACTAAAGACCATGTTACTGGGATTTGCAGACCAGTTTATGAGTGAGTGGGACAAATATTTACCCCATCTGCTGTTTCATTACAGAGAGGTACCACAGGAATCCACAGGTTTTTCACCCTTTGAGTTGCTGTATGGGCATAGGATGAGGAGACCTTTAGATGTGAGTCATGATGAATGGGAGGTTGAGCGTGAATCCCACAAGGAGTCTGTTGTGGCATATGTCCTAAACCTCAGGACAAGGCTCAGGGAGCTCAGGGGGTTGGCCCAGGAGAACCTAGCAGTAGCCCAACAGCAGAAAAAGGTTTGGTGTGACAGGAATGCTCAAGCCAGAGAGTATGCAGGGGGGGCAGCAGGCGATGGTTCTCATTCCTGTCAGACACAATAAGCTGCAGGCAGCTTGGAAGAGACCCTTCAAACTGGTAAGGAAAGTCAGTGATGTTAACTACATGATAGAACTGCTAGGCAGGAGGCAGCCACACAAATTGTACCATATTAACATGATGAAATCTTACCATGATATGCTTTAGGTTAACACCTGAAGCTTACAGAAAAAAAAGTTCTGTGAGGAAAGGCGCAAGGCAGATGAAAGTGTGTGTGATTATATTGCTAAGTTAAGCATTTATTTTCATAGGTGGGTGAGTGGGTGTCAGGTCATCACTTCTGAAGGGCTGGCAGACCTTTTGGTGAGGGAACAAGCCCTTAGCACTTTGCCTGAGGACATGAGAATCTGGTTGGCAGACACCAAGAATGTAACTCTGCAGATGAGCTGGGAAAGAAAGGAGATCTCTGCTTAACAAACAGGGCATCACTGCACAGGAAAGGGATACCCGGTGCTACACATGGATATAAGGGAACCCATGGTGGGCAGCCTAAACAACCCCAACAAAGTCTGCAGTAACAGGGGAAGCCACTAGTTCAGGTGCATGGCCAGGATCAAGATTTAAATGTTTTAAATGTGACCAGTGGGGCCATGTAGTATATAGATGTCCATGGTGGCAAGGTGGGGAACAAAATGTGGGGGAGCCAGCAAGTGGGAATAACAGTATGCCAGTGGTAAGTTGACTGGAGACAACAGGGGTACCAAACTATCACAAGAGGTTATATCCTATCTTAGTGGATAGAAAACAGGCCACTACTAAGAGAGACACAGCCTCTGACATAACCATTGTGAAGCCTGCAGTGGTTAAAGAGGAAAAGTACTTGCTTGGGTAGTCCACTCAAGTCAGACCTTTAGGAGGGACCCCATTACAAATGCCTTTGACCAGGGTTCACCTTGATTGGGAGGGTGGAAAAGGGAACAAGCAAGTAGGTGTATTTGAGGATATCCCTGCAAATATCTTGATAGGGAATTATTCTCATAATGCAGTACCTTGTGTGCATGCAGTTACATGTAGTCAAACTTGGAGACAAGCATGTGGGAATGGTAGCCTGAGGCAGACCCAGACATATCTCTTACCTGAAGCCAGGGCTGTTGAGGTGGCTCTTTCAGAGATGGAGCTACCCTGTAGCACTGAGCTTGAAGGTGAGACACAGCTGCTCATAGGTAATGACTTTCCCTTGGACAGAGTAACTGCAAGGGCAGAGGTGAGTGGTAGTATCCAGGCTGACAGTGAGGCACCACTGTCAAAGGATAGCAGACTTCCTGTGGAAGAGTAGCTGGGAAGAGTCACAAAAGTAGATGTGAGACAGGCTCAGCTCTCAGACTCTACACTAAGAGTCTTGAGGGAGGTAGCTAAGGAGGCACCTGATTCTCACGGAAAACGGGAGTCTGTATACTGAAACAAAGGGTCACTGTACAGAGAGTGGACCCCTGGGGAGGGGTAGAGAGTGAGGTAATACAGCAGTTGGTAGTGCCTAGAGCCTACCATCTGGCACTTCTAGCTTTTGCAGGTCATATGGGCATAAAGCATACCAAGAGAATTATTATACAGAACTTTTATAGGCCTGGCATTGCAAGGGATATAACATGGTACTGCAGGACCTGTGAGCAGTGCCAAAAAAGTAGGCAAGGCAGGAGACAAGGTCAAAGCTCCTTTGATGCCTTTGCCTGTGAGTGACAGCCACTTCAGAGAGTAGCTATGGATGTTGTGGGGCCTCTGAGTACCCCAAGTTCCACAGGAAAGAAGTATATCCTGGTGGTAGTAGATTATGCTGCTAGATACCCTGAGGCAGTGGCTCTGTCCTCCATTGAGGCAGAGAAGGTTGCAAATGATTTGTTAGAGATTTTCAGCAGGGCAGGTTTTCCAAGAGAATACTGACTGACAGAGATGCAAATTTCATGTCAGACCTGCTGGCTTGTCTGTAGAAGCACTGTGGTGTGAAGCATCTAACGACCACCCCCCTACCATCCCCAGACTATTGATCCTGTGGAAAGGTTATACTCTACACTAAAGACCATGTTACTGGCATTTGCAGACCAATTTAAGAGTGAGCGGGACAAATTTTTGCCCCATCTGCTGTTTGCTTACAGAGAGATACCCCAGGAATCCACAGGTTTTTCACCCTTTGAGTTGCTGTATGGGCATAGGGTGACGAGACCTTTAGATCTGATTCATGACGAATTTGAGGGTGAGTGTGACTCCACAAGGAGTCTGTTGCACCATATGTCCTAAACCTCAAGAAAGAGCTGATGGACCTCATGGGCGTGGCCCAGGAGAACCTGTCAGGAGCCCAACAGCAGAAAAAGGTCTGATATGACAGAAATGCTTGAGCCAGAGAGTATGCTGTGGGACAGCAAGTAATGGTTCTCATTCCTGTCAGACACAATAAACTGCAGGCAGCTTGGGAGGGACCCTTCAAAGTGATATAACTGCTGGGCAGGAGGCAGGACCACACATTGTACCATGTTAACATGATGACATCTTACCATGATAGGGAGGCCCTGGAGTTGAGTATTTGCAGTGGATGACAGGAGGAGTCTGAGGGGATCTTGTGACTGATCTCCTCAGTGAGGCTTGGACTGACACCTCTGTGAAAGGGGTAGCAATGTCCGAGCAGCTATCCCCTACCTAAGTTAGGGAAATTTGAGCTGTGTCACAGGAGTTTGGGGGCATGTTCACTGGGAAACCTGAGTGCACTCACCTGCTGCAGCACTGTGTGTATACATGACCCCAAAAGCCTATCAAGCAGGGTGCCTGAGAGACTCAGACAGACTCTGAAGGAGGAGATACAGGAAAAGTTGGAACTGGGGGTAATCCAGGAGTCCAGCAGTCCCTGGGCCTTCCCAGTGCTGCTGGTACCAAAGAAAGATGGCAGCACTAGATTCTGTGTGGACTACAGGAAACTAAATAGTCACACAGAGTCAGATGCTTACCCCATGCCTAGGACAGATGAGGCCTTAGAGCAGCTGGGTGGGGATAAGTATCTAACCACTATTGATCTGACCAAGTGCTACTGGCAGGTGCCCTTGCCTCTTGCAGCTACAGAGAGAGGAAAGCCTTTGTGACTTCTTTCAGATTATATGAGTTCACAAAGATGTCCTTTGGGATGAAAAATACCCCCACGACTTTCCAGAGGCTGGTAGATCATATCTTAGCAGGAGCAGGAGATTATGCCCCTCCTTACCTAGACAATATTGTTATCTACAGTCATTTCTGGCAAGAGCACCTTTGGCATGTCAGGGAGGTCCGAGGCAGACTGCAAAGGGCAGGGTTGACCGTTAAGCCCAGTAAGTATCATGTGGGTATGGAAAAGGTCTCCTACTTGGGACATAGAGTGAGGAGTAGTAAGATCAGGTCAGAACCTGCCAAAGTGGAAGTCATTCAGGCTTGGCCTGCCCCTGTTACCAAAAAACAGGTGAGGGCATTCTTGGTGACAGTGGGGTACTATAGAAAGTTCATTCTCAATTAGAGTGTAATAGCTGCTCTGCTCACAGACCCAACAAGGAAAAACATGCCAGACAAGATATTGTGGACCCCAGCCTGCGAGCAGGCATTCCAAAAACTTAAAGGGGCTTTGGGAGTACCCCCTGTGTTAGCCAGTCCAGATTACAGCAAAGAATTAGCTGTGCAGGTGGATGCTTCAAACCATGGAGTGGGGACTGTACTCAGCCATGTTTCCTCAGAGGGAGAAAAGCATCCAGTGGTATATCTCAGCCATAGACTCCAACCCAGGGAGGAATGTTATACAGCAGTAGAAAAAGAATGTTTAGCCATAGTATGGGCACTGCACAAACTTCAACCCAATCTGTATGGAAGGAAATTCACTGTAGTTACAGATCACAATCCCTTAACAAGGCTAGTCAGCAAAATGCCAAGTTATTAAGGTGGAGCCTAGTCTTGCAGGCATATGATACGATGGTGTAGCACCATAGTGGGTTTAGCAATGCCAATGCAGATGGGCTGTTGAGTCTTCAAAGGGGGAGAGATGTGATGTCAGGAGGTACTGCCAGCCATGCCAGGAGAAGTAGGGAAGTGGATGTGTAACAAATGCCAACACAGCTAGCTGGAATTTTATAAATAATTGTATGCCATTTGTATAGTAAACTGATTTGTACAGATGCTTGTGCTAAAAATGTATTTGTGAGGTTTTCTTGTGTTAAAATGTATCAACAGTGTGCCCTGCTGGAAGGAAAAGAAATGTACATGCATTATTGTAACTCGGTGGTGGTGCTGTGGTAGCCTTGTCGTCTCATAGCAAGATGTTGTCCCGTTCGATTCTCAGCTAGAGCGTCTTCTGTGTGGAGGCATACGTGAATGGGGCATGCCTTCATTGAAGGTTGTGCATCAGGGATGGTAACCCGGTACGTAAAAATCCACTACCAATCATTAGCGGACCGGAGTTCTACTGTGGCGACCTCTAACCGGGAAAAGCCTAAAGACACAAACAAATGTATGCATTGTAACAGCATATACTGGGAGAGAAGAGGTTAATCCACCTGACTTTGGAAAACATATTCTTGAAATTAAATTACTTTATGGGTTAAACCATAAAGATGTTATCCCACAAGTTTTAAATGGACCCAGAAATGCAATGTCTGTGCTAAAGTATAGGTTGTAGCTCCTGTAGGAAGAGTAGAATGGTTTTATGACTTCCAGCAGCTCCACCACATCTGAATAAAGCTCTATTTGTGTGTATTGTAGCACATAGGTGCTAAACTCTGGTAGCTTCTAGTGTTGGTGATAGCATGGGAAACAGAGACAGATGACCAGATATATGTGATGTCATTCTGCACAAAAAAATCAAAGTAGTGTAGAAGAACCACAAATCCAATCAGCACACAGTCAACCCAAAGAATCCACGGCTTGTCCAGGGATGTAAAAGATTTAATGAAAATAGACAAAATTAGTTCCAACGACAAAGACAAACACCAGGGTTAAGCGCTTTCATCTGATAAACCAGACTTCCTCAGAACCCCGAACCATGTTACCAAAACCATTTAAAAAACTTTTTTGGCGCCAAAAAATAATAACATACATTTAAAGACACAAGCTCCCCAAAAAATTCAATTAATACCAAGTGAACGAAATAAAAAACAGTCGAATAAAAGACAATCAAATAAAATAAAAACAATCTTGTTACAATCACACTGTTGGTAACATTAAAATATATAATAATTAATAATAATAATAATAATAATAATAGTAATAATAATTGTTATACCAATTGATAGTAATTGATTTATACCATCCAAAAATGGATGCTAGATATGAATTAGTTGTTAGTTAAATAAAGTAAAATACAATAAACATATTTATTACCATTCAACTTCCTTCAAGCCAAAATCAAAAAAGGCTTGATACTAATATAGTCACTGATTCCTGGAAATCGTGTAGCGTCTGTTAATATTTGCCATTTGGCTTCTTTCATACCAAGCAAGGCTTTCCAGTTGCCCCCAAAAGGAGAACACTCTACGGTATCAATAATAGCAAATTTGAACCTGTGTGTTTCACCGTAGGAAGAAATGTGCCTATAAAGCGCATTCTTAGAATCTTTCTTTTTAATCTTATATAGATGTTCGTAGATGCGTTTCTTAAAAAGCCTCTCAGTTTTCCCTATGTAGTATGCTGGGCAGGCCAAACATGTAGCGATGTAAACTACCTTAGTAGTGTTACAATTCCCTTCCTGGCACCTCACATGTGTCTTCTTAAAGTCTGCCAACCTAATAACATCATCTTCTCTAATGGCATCACACTGCCTACAACGTCCACATTTCCTTTTCGCCCCAAATTTGCATTTAGTATTGTTCCCCGTCTCAATTAAACTCTTGAGGTTGGGTCCAGTCTTAAACACAAACGTGGGTGTCTTACCCAAAGTGACTTCTAAATCATGATCTACATTAAAAAACTTCCAATGCTCACAAATAATGTTCTTAATGTGTTGGATGTGTGGTGAATAAGTCAAAATACACACTCTCTGCTTGTTCATAGCACTGGAATTGTCCGTATTCATCCTAGGGGAACCCACACCCAAAACTGGGGGGTATCTATGGCCCCATTCACCTTTAACAAAAGATACAACATCGTCCAATAATGAGATGGGGTACCCTCTGTCAAGGAACATAGATTTGATGAAATCAAGTTCCTTACACATAGTGTCTCTATGGGACGACATCCGGGCTGCCCTGATACATTGTCCCTTGAAAACATTTTTAAAAATATGTCTAGGGTGGTTACTACTGTATTCCAAGTAGTCATTAGAAAATGTTTCTTTCCTAAAAATACGGGACATAAACCCATTGTCTGAGTGACTGATAAAAAGATCCAAATAGGAAGTACCATTTGAATCAAAATGGTATGTAAATTTCAAAAAATCTGTAGTTTGGTTTATGTAGTCAATAAAGAGGGGGATCATGTTAATAGGGCCATTCCATAAAATGAAAATGTCATCCAAATATCGGTTGTAATACACCACATGAGAAAAAAATTGACTAGAAAACCAAAATTTTGTTTCCCACTCAAGCATGACCAAATTGGCGAAGATGGGGGCACAAGAGGCCCCCATCACAACGCCTGTCTTTTGTTTGAAGTATTCCCCTTCGAATTGAATAAAATTGTAATCCAATACAAGGGCCATCATGTCGACAATGAGACAAATTCGGTCCCAATTGAAGTCAGAGTATTGTCTAAGACTGTTACTGAAAAATTCAAGACCTGTGTCCCTCGGTATACAGGAAAAAAGGTCAACTACGTCAATCGTAATAAACGTTAACCCTTTTCTCCACAAGTCTGGAGTCAATTTACCAAGAAAGGACCAGGAGTCCTTAATGAGGTGTGGGACCTTTACGTATAATGGTTTAGTCCATCTGTCTATAATGACACCTATTGGGTAAGTCTTGGAACGACTACCAGAAACAATAGGTCTAAAAGGAGGCTGGGAAACACTTTTGTGGACTTTGGGTATACCAAACATAGTAGCCAGGACAGGATATTCAACCTTTAAAAATTCAAAAATGTCCTTAGTAATCCTCTGGTCCAAGTAGTATTCTTCAATAGCTAAATCAATCCTTTTGTGTCCTGTGTTGATTTCATTCAAAGATACCAATTCGTAATTACAGGATTGTAGAATAATATTGGTCATAGCATTGGAATAATTGACACTTTTGAACAACACTATCCCACCCCCTTTGTCGGGCTTCATTACCCGAATGTCTCTATTGGAGATGAAAATATCTAAACATTTGCGTTCGTCGATAGTTAAATTGTCGGCATTTTTGTTTTTATTATTATTATTAAAACGTTCAGTGCTATTACCTTTAACAGTTTTGCTAAAACTGTAAATATCCTGACAAACCATTTTCTCAAAGTGAGACACCTGTGGGTGGGAAACTGGAATAAAAGTGCTCTTTTTGACGATTTTAGTACTGGGGATAGTGTGTTGGTCCTCTGTGGTCTGTTGAAACTGCAGGGCTAAATTCAACCGCCTACAGAACAACTTAACATCTTTAATGACATCCACTAAATTGAAACGCACCGTGGGAATAAATTTAGTCCCTTTAGTAAATAAGTGAAACATTTCATCAGTGATGTGTATATCTGTGTAGTTGTAAATATTAAACCCACGGTGAGAAAAAATAATTGTATCCTTTTCGGGACTGTTTCCATAATGGAGGGTATGGTCGACCCTTTCTTGGTGTGAAATGTCAACTACTTTTCGAACCACTGAATCGTCTAATTCTAAAGGGGATGTGATCGAAGTCCCACCAAACAAATGACCTAGAGGATGGTCTACCTCCTCTGTGAATGAATCCTGATCAGCTGGGTCCTTAGTAACCATCTCCTGTTGTACGTTTGTTCTTGTTTTTTGGGGGCAGGAAAAAAACCTCCCTCCCTGAAAATTAGACTCATAGTCGGTTTGCCTGTCTCCTTGAGACACTTTCCTTCCCCCCCTTTGTCTCTTCTATCTGAGGGCCAAACATACACTCTGTTGTTTCGATAAACATCTACGTCCCTCGATATTTTTCTACATTTCCTGGAAAAAATGCTATTAGCTTTCTGCTCAGCTGAAATAAATTGTCTATTATATAACTCACTCCACTGTCCAAAAGAAACATCACTAGTAATGTCATTGTTCATATTCTCAACTTCTTTAACTAAAACAGCCAGTTTTTCATCATTAATTTTGACCAACAGGTTCATATAGTCAAAACCAAACCCATCAAACATTTTGTTAAAAAGACTCTTGACAGAATCGCTATATTCAACTCCCAAGGGTAGTTTGAAAAATCGCAACCCTTTGGGAACAATTTTTAAAGTCAAACATCTAGTCAAATATGCATTGTCTATCTTAATACTTTTAATTGTCATTAACTTCCTCCCTATATCAAAAATAATGTCTCTTATATTTCCGTTGAGTCGAATACTGGATTGTCTCTCTTGGTTAGTGTCAAGTTGGTTGTTGTTGTTACCAAATTCAAAATCATCGGCTAAAAAATTCTCTAAGCAGTCAATCCTAGTCTTCTTGTTACCACCAAAATGGTTATTTACAAGAGAACAAATATTCTCAGAAGGTTTCTTGACAAGACTATGGGGTAAATCCCCTAGGTCAGAAATAACATGTGGAACAACATTGTTGTTAGCGTTTTGAAAAGTAGACGTACCTGAGTAAAATTTAGTAGCCATAGGACGTCTAGGTCGAGCACCAAGACGTTCCACCTCATCTCAAAGGTGGAACATACTAAACTCAAAAGTAAAATCCTCTTTGTTGGATTTAGCGTGATGAAAAGAACTGTTACCACCTTCGTCCTTGGATCTATTACCCTCAGAAACGTAAAAACAAGGGGTAGGAACGTCACGCCCGTTCTGTTGTTGACCATTGGGAATGTAAATTTGGGAACTTGTGTCTGCTAATGTGTTAACCATCACGTTAGGACTGGAAACTGTACAACCATCAGACTTCCCCACAGTTTTTGAAGTGGCAACAACGTTGCCATCAGGCACAAACCCTTTGGGTGAAACGAAAGCACGTTCAACAATACCAATGAGACAAGATACCTCGTCCTTTAGTGACAACATCTCAGCCCGAATGTGAGAGATCTCATCCCTGCACGATGAAGCCAATGGGTTACAGGGTTGGCTGTCCATAATGTCCGACAACTTAAAATCAAAGTAGTGTAGAAGAACCACAAATTCAATCAGCACACAGTCAACCCAAAGAGTCCACGGCTTGTCCAGGGATGTAAAAGATTTAATGAAAATAGACAAAATTAGTTCCAACGACAAAGACAAACACCAGGGTTAAGCGCTTTCATCTGATAAACCAGACTTCCTCAGAACCCCGAACCATGTTATCAAAACCATTTAAAAACCTTTTTTGACGCCAAAAAATAATAACATACATTTAAAGACACAAGCTCCCCAAAAAGTCAGATAATACCAAGTGAACGAAATAAAAAACAGTCAAATAAAAAACAGTTAAATAAAATAAAATAAAAACAATCTTGTTACAATCACACTGTTGGTAACTGTATTAATTAAAATATATAATAATTAATAATAATAATAATAGTAATAATAATAATAGTAATAATAATTGTTGTACCAATTGATAGTAATTGATTTATACCATCCAAAAATGGATGCTAGGTATGAATTAGTTGTTAGTTAAATAAAGTAAAATACAATAAACATATTTATTACCATTCAACTTCCTTCAAGCCAAAATCAAAAAAGGCTTGATACTAATATAGTCATTGATTCCTGGAAATCGTGTAGCGTCTGTTAATATTTGCTATTTGGCTTCTTTCATACCAAGCAAGGCTTTCCAGTTGCCCCCAAAAGGAGAACACTCTACGGTATCAATAATAGCAAATTTGAACCTGTGTGTTTCACCATAGGAAGAAATGTGCCTATAAAGCGCATTCTTAGAATCTTTCTTTTTAATCTTATATAGATGTTCGTAGATGCGTTTTTTAAAAAGCCTCTCAGTTTTCCCTATGTAGTGTGCTGGGCAGGCCAAACATGTAGCGATGTAAACTACCTTAGTAGTGTTACAATTCCCTGCCTGGCACCTCACATGTGTCTTCTTAAAGTCTGCCAACCTAATAACATCATCTTCTCTAATGGCATCACACTGCCTACAACGTCCACATTTCCTTGTCGCCCCAAATTTGCATTTAGTATTGTTCCCCGTTTCAAGTAAACTCTTGAGGTTGGGTCCAGTCTTAAACACAAACGTGGGTGTCTTACCCAAAGTGACTTCTAAATCATGATCTACATTAAAAAACTTCCAATGCTCACAAATAATGTTCTTAATGTGTTGGATGTGTGGTGAATAAGTCAAAATACACACTCTCTGCTTGTTCATAGCACTGGAATAGTCCGTATTCATCCTAGGGGAACCCACACCCAAAACTGGGGGGTATCTAGGGCCCCATTCACCTTTAACAAAAGATACAACATCGTCCAATAATGAGATGGGGTACCCTCTGTCAAGGAACATAGATTTGATGAAATCAAGTTCCTTACACATAGTGTCTCTATAGGAGGACATCCGGGCTGCCCTGATACATTGTCCCTGTTCTGCACAAAAATAATATTTTAATATTAGAGAAGACTGATGTCTCAGCAGCATTCTGTATTCTGTCTTGTATCTGACAACAAGAATCATTTCCCATCGTGCCTTGCTCTATTCAGTAAGTAGGAAGAGTAATTCTTTTAATCATTCAGGAATAGACAGTGAGACAACTAAATACTATTTTTGTATAACTGTGTTAAACTTTCCATAGGTGTTATTTTTAATATTCCCTGTGGCTGAAATGCTGGCATTTACTGTAATTAGATATTTAATATTTTCATGTTCTTCTATTATTTATTATTAAATATATTTAAACTTCTCATTGTGGCTGGTCCTTTTAGAAAAATAAGTTTTGAGAGTATTTGCACATATTTATTTGGTGATAATTCTGGCCACTTCTGAAAGTCTGGCTCTTTGGTCAACATTGCCATTTGTATTAATATTAATTTCACTCAGTATAATTGGATACCCTTTTAAGAGCCTTATAATAACTGGCTGGTGACAGTGACTCTACATTATAGTCTGGGCAAAGTTGATAGAGCGGGTAATCTGTGACAGCCTTTCCCAGGTTTGGGCGTGTGTGTGTGTGTGTGTGTGTGTGTGTGTGTGTGTGTGTGTGTGTGTGTGTGTGTGTGTGTGAGTGTGTGTGTGTGTGTGTGTGTGTGTGCAAATTAAATCTCAAAGAGTGCATGCATCGGCTACTTGGAGCAGGGACACGCACTGGTTTCACAGAGAGGGTGATGGATGACTTGGCTTGGACACTCGGCTGAGGAGTCAACTCTACAGCTGTGCCAAGGGAGAGTCTTATTGGGGACATGAAGGGAGACAGATAGAGACACCCAGACCCCAGGCTGAGTGTGTGCCCTGTAAGCTCTTAAGGGAAATTGTCCTTGATGCAGAGGTATGCATCTGGAAATACTGAGTGTATCCATTTGTATTCCAACTGAACATCCCTCTCCAGTGACAGTGATGTGATTTCAGGCTCCTTGATTACTGGCCCAGAGTGGGGACCTCACAGACAGTAATAAAACTGTTACTACAGATGAAAAAGGGAACAGGTAATATTTACTCAAGTCATTAAGCTAACACTTGATCGATGTCAAACATTATAAAGAAATATGCAATCACATAAGTTCAACAGGGTTTACAACCTCAAAAAGACTGTGGACCCTGATATATCTCTTACACTTTGGCCCTGTCAGAGAAGGGTACTGGACAGTATCTTTTGACTGTTACTTTTCAGGTTGCTGTATGTATTTCTGCAATGGTATTCTAGGTGAGTGAATAATAAAACAGTGACATCAGCTAAAGAAGCTGTCTCATGAGCTGCCTTCTGTAAGCAAAGCTAAAAAGCTATTTGATGTTTCAAGATAAATTCTATAGATAAATTTTTAAACTAAGATCTTTCTGCTTAAAAAGTAAAAAAAAAACAACATAATTAAAAGTATTCATTGCAGTGGTGGTCGAGCAAAATGTAATATTGCACTGCACTGCATTATGCAAGCCAGTTGAATGCCTGTCTACTTTATTTACCCCTTTCTTCACTGTGAGGCAACCACATAATTTATATAAATAATTTAGGAGGATATAGAAGGGGTTTGCCCCCCCCACACACACACACACAAAAATGTTACATTTTCATTAAACTGTGAGATGAAAAACTGTCCTTGTGATATTGGTTGTTTAAGTAGATCTTAATTAGGTAATACCAAACAGCTGAAGTTCATAAGTTCATAAGTAAATACTGGACAATCAGTCTGCACACTATTACAAGCCTAGCCAATAACCAGACAGTGACCAAAGGTTAGAATCAAATCCTGCACCTTGGGTCTGTGAGATGAAGACCTTAAATGTTATACCTGCCTTACCCAAAAATACCAGTTTAACCAAGACCAATAATTCCCTTTAAGGAAAAATGTCTGGTTAAGTGACTTGCTTATGCTCACACAGTAAGCCAATAAAGACTGAGCGAATCAAACCCTGTACTACATAAATTGCAGCTCACAGCCTTAACACTTTATGCCAAATGTGCAGACTTCTAGCCTTGGCTGAGAATCAACCCCAATCAACTGCCACATATGCTACAAAGCACAAGTATAGGCACTATTCAGATTTGAACTCATGACCCCTGATTTACCGGGTCAGAATTTTGACTACTGAGCTGATAAGGCCACATTTACAAATAACTTGCTTAGGTGTTGTAATGAATTTTGTCTGAATTCCTAGTCAGGGTGACCGTTTGCTGTTGCGCCATGCATCCCATACATTAGGGCCTAATGCTGAGAAGACGTAATCAGTGATGGATAAGTTATTTTTCTGTTTTGGGACTGGGCTGGTAGGGGATATTCATTACTAAGATTTTGCAGGATAGGAATGTTGATACCCTGTTAGTGAAGATTTTGTGGATAAGTAGAAAAAGGTCTGTACATTTGTGAATGGTAGCCATTTAGCTCACACTAGAGATGCAGTGGTGTTCATTTTTGTTAGGAAAAGAATGAAGCAACAGACTCTGTTGGACAGTATCTGGAGATCTGTCATGTTGTTT
Source organism: Protopterus annectens (assembly GCF_019279795.1). NCBI lineage: Eukaryota > Metazoa > Chordata > Ceratodontiformes > Protopteridae > Protopterus > Protopterus annectens. Next base: position 263,148,630 of record NC_056746.1, on the reverse strand, counting down.
TTTGAGTTGTAGGCAATGAGCAGACCTCCATATTCCAGCTGACGATACAGAGTGATTTTCCTACAGCTGTTCTCCCTGCTGGGATTAGGATGTGAGTAATACTGTTACAGCCATATTTGCAGTTAGTTTATTCTTGCTTTACGGTTGCCAATGTTTGTATAATTAACGAGGAGTCATGCAAAAGAACTAGACATTTAAAAGAGGACACAAACAGTTGATGTGCAATATTTGATATATTTTCTTAGTTTTGGTTGAGGGTCAAAGAGCATCAGTTTTTATGTGTGTGTGTGTGTGTGTGTGTGTGTGTGTGTGTGTGTGTGTGTGTGTGTGTGTGTGTGTGTGTGTGTGTCTGCGCGCGTGTGTATGTTTACAACAGGTTGTTTTTATGCCACCATATCATGAGGTTAATATTTGTTGTAATTTTGTGCAGCATACAATGCTACAGCATCAGTATACTGGATAATGTTAATAGGTCAGGGAGGAGATTAATGAATTAACTGCACAGCCCAATAGCTTCTCCTTGCGGAATTCCAGAGTACCACCACCTGGGTGGTTAGTGATAAGAATGTCTAGGGAAGACTAGGGAAGACTGATTTTGTTACACATTACATTGGGTTAGCTGGTTTGGTGATTAGATGAAACAGGTTTAAGCCAGAACGGAATATTTTCAGGTCAGGTCTAGAGGAACCTAGGAAGTCTGTACTGAAGTCTCCAAGAAAGAGAGTGCTCTTATTTTGCTTTAGAAGTGTAGCTGGTATTTTCAGGATGTCTGTGAAAGCAGTGTGAGATTGGTTGCATGAATAAACCACAGTGATGGTTAGTATTGATTCTTTTTTGTTTTGGATTTGGAGGATTACTATTATCCAGTTTGGTCCAAATACACCAGTAAGACATGAAGTTGTGATGGTGGTGCAAGTTAAGTGTTTTCTACTTAGAATTAAATGTTTATGTCCTATTCTGTTTCCATGCTATCCAAAATACATGTTGCATTTTGGCATTTTACAACTCACCCTTTCAAGGATTACAGTTGTGGTCATTCCAATTTCAACAAGAACCCAACCTTCCATAGTGTATAGATGACCCACAACTACCTCACAACAAGAACAGTGAACACAAAGTTGTGACACTAAAAACTTAGCTGGTGCAAACAGTTAGAAAATCCTTCACACACAGGCTGGTTCATGATGTAAAGAAATGGACTTCTGTCTGCTCCTCCGAAGACATGGGTTTAGTAACCCTAGTGCTGAATGAGCAAGCCAGAGGTGGCTATGACTTAAAGCTCTGGCTGGCTTGCTTTTCTCTATAGAAAGGAATAAGTGCCACTACAGGGACATTGCCTGAGTTAAGGCCCAATACTGCACTCCAGTGCACAAGTACTTATGGTACAGGCCTGACCAAAGACTGCATGTACTCCATTCAAGCAACATGGGTACGCAGAGGTGTGCACTTCCATCAGTTAAACAAAGTCAGCACCATGTCTCAGTTGCTGTTCATCCAGGGTCTATTTGCATTAAAAATCTCCTGACCACCTACAGGATTAAGGCTGATGTCCCTTGTTATTGCATTTCCACTGCACCCCCCCCCCCCCAGTACCAGGAATAAGGAGGACTGGATGGACAAAATGAGAACATGGATGATGATCATCAGAAGGGGATGGAGTTGGGAGATGAGCGAAGGAGCTAAAAGGAATAAAAAAATAAACCTCCTGTGTAGATCTTCAACCAAATATTGCACTTAACCTGCTTGAAGACTGCAATAAAATGGTATGGAGACAGAAGTGCAATAATGAAAATATTACCTGGAAAATTTTAACACAAAATCTCCTCATGATGGGTACTGTATCTGGAGGCATGTCACTGTTTGGTATTTCATAAATTATAGTGTCATCTGGTAGGGCTACAGTTGAATGTCCTGTCTACCTAGAATGGATTTTTCTGGAACTTTCTAGAAAACAAGAATGGTCAGTATAATGCCCAGTGCATTAAGAGATCATTCTGTATTTAATGCATTCTGGACATATAACAAGCCATCTATGGTTAATGGAATGTTGTCACTTGGAGACATCATAATGTTGTGCACTCAGTAACTCAAGGAATCTCTGAGTAGACAGTCTCCAGCCTTAACACGTCTATCAGTATACAAGACAGCACAATTATTTATTGATAGTTTATAAAATTGCTGCACAGCCATGCCCAATGACGTGATTCTGACTGGAAGGAAAATCTCAATATTTCCTATCCAGAGACACGATGGATTCGATAGCTGAGTGAGCCAGAGCCTAGAGATCACATAAAATAGTCACTTTCTTCTTGGCAATTTGCAACCTACAGTAAGCTAAGAAACTGGTGCAGCAAATTAAAAATGGAGTATAAATAGAGACTATTTTTGTAATCTGTAAACAACTACCTTGGAAAGCCTCAAACCATTTCAGCCATGGGTTTTAATACGATGAAGATCTGAAAACAAAGCAGCATGGCTAGCCTAATCTCAGACCTGGAACTTCTGAAAACTGTCAAGCCATTTAGCACTTGTCTTGCTGGAAGGGGGACTAAGCTAAGTTACCCATCCATTTCTCTGCTTTCATGAGGCAGTCACCCTTTTTCTGAGCTACAGATCAAAGTGGTCATATAGAATCTGCTAAAGTGAACAGAATGGAACAAACTTTCATTGAGAGAATTCACTCAAAATACTCTCATCTCACTTCTGAATTTATAACCTTACATAGCATATGAAAAACTGAAGCCTAACTGAAAGAAAAGCATTTAGCCTCTAGAAAGCTACTTTCATTTCCAAATCACACACTGAGACAGGAATAAACTGCTCGTTTGCAGATCTGTGTCTTGGTCAGCTGGTAACAAAGGTGCTGTCAAATTGCTTACAGTGGTATGTAGCTTTATGAGATCTCTAGCACAAACTTCTGAATGACAAAAACAGTCTTGGTTTAACAAATGCATTTGATACAGTACTCCACTTTCTTCCAGACAACCAGAACTACAGAAGCTGTCTGATTGGACACCCCTAGGTTGGTAGAGTGTCATCACTTTCCCTCTGATCAGTCAGAAATGATTTAATGTGGTTCAGCTGCAGCAGCAGCATCTTTAAAGCTCAGCACTGAAACATCATATGTATCTGTGCTGGGCCCACTGCTGTGTGTGTGTTTGTAAATGACCCACAGGAGCAGCCTTTATATATAAATATAAACATGCAATAACTGCTGCATGAAAGGACAACACACTGGTGCACAGAGAAATAAATATGTAGTCCAACAAAAACACTCCAGCACCACCAAAATATTAAAGCAGAATCCTTTATTATTTACTTATCCTTTGATGGCCAAGTTAGTCCCACTAGACCTCTTTTTAGGGAAGACCCAAGATGGTTCTAGGGGAAATTTGGCCAAGGTATCAGGAACCTTCTCCTACTCATTTCAGTTGGTGCCATGGGATCCTTTACATCTACCAACTCAGGCAGATAGGGCCTCAGTTTAATATCTCACCTGAAGGACATGCCACACAAGAATGTAGCACCCCTCCCCACCCCTGTGCTACACTGCCAGCACTGAATATTAATCTGTGTACATGGGCTGGAGATAGAACAAACAGCCTTCTGATCTTCCAGGAGCAAAGCAAGTGTTCCACCTGTTGCATCGCTGACACTGCAAGACACAATAAGTTTAGGAAATTAAGACAAAGTGGTTTTGTTGAAAATTTAACCGCTGACATTAGGCTTAGTGAAGATAAGCTACATAAGGAGGAATCAACCGGCCATCAGCAGAGTTTATACATGCATCAAGCATATGAATTGCGTAGTTTGTAAAGGATATGAGAAACAAAATAAGTTATTTCAGAAAAATAAACATCAGGTTGCTATGCAAAAAGTAATCTGACTGCACAGAAAAAGCACTCCATCCACATTTTCACTTGTAGGTAGAAAGTGAAAGAACAGCATGTAAATTTGAACTCTTCATCCTTGGTTTGCTCTTCTGCTCTTAGGAATGTGATGTCAATATTCACCACACTTTGTTTACTTTAGGAAAAATCTGGTCTCCATCACATAGGTTTTAGCAGGTGTTTTGGGAACATGAAAATAATGATCCTATTGTTTTTGTTTTATTTTTACATTTTGAATATATCAATAAAACAACCAGTTGCCTTCTTCTGTGTTATCTTGACAGTTGTTAATGCAAAGACACCTGAAACAGCTAACTTTCAACTGGGCCTGACTAATTAACAGTTTCATTGTTTATTTGTTTATTATATTTTGTTCTTAGAGGGTCAACATCCCCTACAGTTCAAAATAGAACGCAAACCATAAAAAATATAATCAGTTGTGTCTTTCGGCTTTTCCCGGTTAGGGTTCGCCACAGCGGAACTCTGGTCCGCTAATGATTGGTAGTTGATTTTTACGTGCCGAGTTACCAGCCCTGATGCACAACCTTCAACGAAGGTACGCCCATTCACACATGTCTCCATGCAGAAGACGCTCTAGCTGAGAATTGAACCAGACAGTGTCTTACTGTTAGGCGACAACGCTACCGCAGCACCACCAGTAACAAATATAAAAACCTCCATTGAAAATGAAATAATAAAACATGCTTGTCACCACAGTAGAAAATTTGGGGATGAATGCATTATACTGATATGGATTAAATCAAAATGGGATTAGAAAAATAACCAGTGTTTTCAGCAAGATTACAGAACTATGGAAACAATGAGGCTTTCCCTTACTCTCAAATATATATGCAAGGGAGACACAGAGGGCTTGCCCACCCTCACCTGGCAAAAATACAAATTATTATTATTATTATTATTATTAATGGACTACCAGACCATCATTTTGCATGAAAAGAGCTTGCTTTATCAATGGAAAGACGAGCATGAAATAACCACTTCCTGATCATGTGAAATATCACATGATTAGCTTAAAGGCACCATGACATCTGTAAGTAAAACCAAAATACAAGGATTACATTTAAAATAAAAACTCAAACAAATTACGTCAAGTGAAATTTCATAGAAATACCTCAACAAAAGCAAAAAAGTAGATTATCTGCACAGTAAATGTCCTTAATGAAATGAAAATGAAGTCATACATGCATCACAGTTCCTCATTTAACCCATTTTTAAGTGGCTAAATTTAATCTGCATTATCTTTCCAACCTATTAAATAAATAATGATATTTCTGGGTGTCTGTTAAACATGCCCCTGTGAGTTTCTCAGTGCCTATAAATGAAAAATTAAAACCTTTATGGTTCTGATGGTAAAGGTATACTACATTGACATTTACAACTAAAGTCACTCAAATGCACAGAAATTTCCTGTTTCCATGAAGGAGACATCTGTCCAATGTAGAAAGTACCACACATGCAAATGGTCATGTATATAATCCCATCAGTATTGCAGTTAATAAAATGGTGAATTGAATAAGTATGGGCTGTATTGATAGACATAAATATAGTTTAACATATTATTTTATATGCAGAACAGTTGCCTCAGGGATGGCATCTTCTGGGAATCTGAGTAGATATTGTGGTTTCTGTAAGGTGTCTTAATAGGGATTTTTTTAAATCAGAAAAATATGCCACCATATTGTACCCAGTCTGTGTAAAATTAAGCAATATGGTAGTACAATAATAGAAAAATATATCATTAGTCAGAAATTCCAATGCTTATTCATAACCTGTTTTATTCTAAAACTTAGTATCATAAGTGGTGGTAAGCTTTAAAGGGGGGGGGTAGTAATGGAGCAAGAAATTGCAGTAGATTGAAAAATTGTTCCAACAAATCACTGGAGCCACCACGATAGTTAGAAGTCTTTATTTTAAAAGAAGGCAGCTTTCACGCACCTAACAAGTGCGCTTCATCAGGTTACAATGATTGAAGAAAGAACTCCAGTTTTTATACATAAGTTCACGCCCTAGTTAATAAGCCCTTATGGCGAGTAAAACAAATCTAATTAACCGATTTAGAAAAGGCAAAATTCATTATATGCACCTTAAACAATTTAGTATCAAGGTTAAAAATATAATGAAACATTATCACATCACTCATCTTACAAAAATAGTATAAAATCTATCAAAAAATATATTCATATAATACATCTCATAAGAAACTATCCTACTATGAAACAATTAAAAAATCACAACCTACATTCATTCACGAACGCTCATATAGAGTGTTAGTAATGTGACATCACACAATTACTAGCAGTATTCCATGTATAATGAAACGCTCTAAAAAGAAGAGGGGAAGGTAAAAGGATAGGGGGGGGAGGGGAGAAGGGAAAGAAAAAAGGGAAAAAAGGGGGAAAGAAAAGAAAAAAGGGAAAATAGGCAAGAAGGGAAAAAGGAGATGGGAGAGGATAGCCAAAAAATATGAGATAGGATCAAATTTATATACATTTACCTATACAATAACAATTACATCTAAGTAAAATCACTATTATAAGAAGGATGTCATTATCTAAATCAGTAATAAAACATATCAAATAACACTACACAGTTCTATAAAGACAAAATTGAATTGATAGATTGAAAAATTGCTTATCAGGTAACAGATCAGGCTTTGGCATGATATTGATCAATATCTTGGGGACTGCAGCCCCTAACCAAAAATCTGTTTAGCAAATGTTGGGCTTCTTGATAGAAAATAGAATCATCGTTACATAATCTATATAATCTGAGGAACCAGGAACTTGGTATATAATGTATGGTGTGAGAATGTTAACTATGTGCAGAAAGTAAAGAATTACAATAAAACAGTTTCCTGCCAATGGATGTGGAATCTGCCATCAATTCATTTAGTTACCGTTTCATCCAAAAAATTACATGCAAATAAATCTTTAGTGTAGAAAAAAACTGATGCCAAAATAATTAAACTTGTTCCACTGTGCCATCCCAAATCATAAAATAGTCATTCATGTAACACCTCCGTAAACTGATGTCATTTAAAACAGATTATTGCAAGTATCAGAAATCAACTAATGTTAAAAAACATAAAACTATCAGTGTATAACAACGCAAAAATTGCTTTTTTCCTTCCTCCCTCCCTATTTCATCCTGCATTTCCTCTAATTCCCCTTTCATACATTTCACCTTCTCCTCAGTTTGGCTTCATTTGCTGTCTTTTCTTCTCATGATTTTATCCTGACATGCAGATTTTATTCTATCACACCAGTGTTTTTCTGCTTCTGTTCTACAGCTTTTGTTGTCCTCCAGTATTTCATCAATTGTCTCTGTCTCAAGGTCTTCTTCCCCTGTTTATATTTCCATTTTATAACTGGCCTGTCTCCATCCCTACTCCTGTCCCTGCTCATTCTCTGTCCTTGTTACAATAGTTACAGGTATGTTGCCTGATAGATAGCGCTCCTGTATGTTGATGTCTTGAACCTGCACAAAATCTTCCTTCCCTCTCTCTAACAAGAGTTTAGCCACTCTGCTTGCTTAGTCTAGGTAGTTCCTGATAAAAGTGTATTGACCCTTGATTGGGTATGTCTCCCTCCAGATATTCATCCATCCTCAACACCCCCCATCCGTCTCATCTCCTTCTCTATTTCTCTTTTCATTTTGGGGCTATATTATTTTGCCAAAGAGCCTGTCTCTGTCCAGGTCTATTATTTCCAGTCCTACTTTTTCATATCTTCTCACTCTTGAAAGAAAGGCCCGAAAACTCTTTCTATAACTTTATTTGATGTATATAGATTCCCTACTGTACATTGTACCCACCCAGTTCTGCCTTAACAAATCATCAATGTAAGCCCTCCATTCTGAACCCTCTCTATAACAGCTTACAGCCCTCTCCTGAATACTGACATCACTCCTTTTACCTCCTCCTGCTTTACAATCCATTTCATCTCTGGGGAAATTGTTCCTTAGAATCTTGAATTGCTACTTTACTTTTAGCTTAGTCTCCCTAAGTAGCAGTATGTTTCCTTGAATTCTGTATGGTCTGTTGTGCATCTTCCTTTGCTTTATGGGGCATGATATCCCCTCCTATATTCCATGTAACTATTCTTACTCTGTTTTCCCCCCTCTTGTGTCCTCCCTCCCTCCCTTCCAGTCAGCCATTAACATTGGATGTACTTTCAGGAGCAACCCCCACCAGGAGGGACCCAATGTCCTTGGACAACAACATATGACCAGTCCCTTCTTATTTCCAAGGCTTGGGTCTTGCTGTTATCTGGCATGCCATTTGTAGGGGAGTCCTTGGACTATACCTTTCTACTTTCTCTTCCCATGCAGTTCTTTGCTTATCTACTGACCTCCCCCTTTACTATTTCTCTGATTATGATTCTTTACTGACTGTCTCCTGTGTGCAGCACTGGCACTTACAGAGAGTTTGCAACTTAAATATACATGCATTGACAAACATACATACATTTGAGTTTAATGTTTCACTTATGTAGCATATTTTTGCATTACCTTTCTCTTGTTCTTTTATCCTTCCTTTGTGCATCACCCCTGCATCACTTCTTTCAGAACAGACAAGTTAACAGCATGACAGGCTGCACAGAATTCAGGAAAACATTCTGCATAACAGTACCCTCTGGGGAAGCTAAATACTCCAGGAAACTATATCATTGTTTAAACACATCCCTAGGAGTAGACCCAGTCATCAGGGATTTGTGGATGCATGTAGACAGTAACCTGACTTTCGACCAACATGTCTCTGAGGTCGTAAGTAAATCATTCCATGTTGCTCAACTTATAAGTAAGGGTATGGCATCTAGGTCCAAGGAAGTCATCGTTCCACTCTATGCAGCCCTCATCAGACCCATCACTGAGTACAATGCCTCCTTCAGTATATACATGATCAGGCACATGCAACAAATGGAACATCCACAGAACTTCCTTGCAAGAAGAATACAGGGAATTAACAACATGTTCTATGCAGATTGCCTCAAAGCTCTATCCCTTTACTCTGTCTCCTACAGACTGCTGAGCGGTGGTCTATGTCTGGCAAACAAGGCATCCTAGGATCCTACTCTGATGGACATTTTTGCATATCCACAAAACAAATAGCATCAGAACTACCCAGTCCAGGGACTTAAACCTTGTTTGCAACATAAATAGAACATGGTGGAGGGACAGGTATGTGTCTCAGAGAATACGCTTTCTCTTGAACAGGCTTCCCATCCATGTGAAACAGAGTTTTACCCTGAATCTATTCAAACATATCCTGGACCAGTGGATGGAAAATCAGAAATCTGCCCCTGGTCTGTCACCTATATCTCTAATTGACAGAGGCAACTTGTAAACAACAGGCCACTCATGCCATACCTTACACATGCCCCTAAAAGTAACCTCTAGGGCACCAAACTTGTTGAATACATATGTGATGCACAGCTAGGCATAAAAAGGCCCTTGCGGTTATTAGCCTACTATATAGCAATACCTATGGAATAGTTTCCCTATATGCATTTTTCAGGCACGTGTTACTTGTATAAACACAGAGCAGCATTTTGCCATCACCTCTTCCTCCCTCCATGTCATTTCACAGATTTTGCTTCATTTGAGTCATTAAAAATGCTGTTTACCTTACCTTGGCCATGTTTTAGCTGACTTACCTTCATCCTCAGCAGCTCTTTGCTTATTCCTGCCTCTACTGGCCATGGAACAGGTTAAATCAAGACAGAATGAGTATATTTCCTCCATCTCCCCTGCCTTCAGAGGAGCACTTCCTTTATCAGTACATGTCCCTCTCTTTTAATATCCATTCTATTGTATTCTCCTTCCTTATCCAGGCTTTCCACTTGTGAATCACCTTTCATTCTCTTCACATTCATTCCTCTCTCTGTGTCCTGTACCATTATCTGTTCCTGATGGTCTTCTTCCTAGGCTAGTCCAACATTTGCTATCCTTCTCCTGTCCAGCAGCGTGCATCTGAATCCTCTAAGATGTCTGAAGCAGCTTCTCTTTTTCCCAGCCTATCTAGGTACGCATATCCTTGCTCCTGTTCTCAGCTCCTGCTTCTTTCAAACTGTCTTTCTACCCTGCCCAGCTGGTCTTCCTCTCTTCCAAGTGCTTTAGCATCATTTTTTGTTTTTAATGCTGTCCTTTTCCTGAATGCATCTTGATTTCCGTGTTCTCTGCTCAGGTAAGCTCATTTCCATGTTTGTTTACATGTCACCTCTGCCCCTATGCGTTACATACCTACATGGCTACAGCTACTGTCTGCTTTTGTGTTTTTCTTCTCCCCTGACATCCTAGACATATCTGACATGTTAACATCATCCCTGGAGTGCAAAAGGTTCTCCTGCTACTTCATGTCTGACAGTCTTTAGAGTTTTTGTTTTCTTTGTGTGTGTGTGTGTGTGTGTGTGTGTGTGTGTGTGTGTGTGTGTGTGTGTGTGTGTGTGTGTGTGTGTGTGTGTGTGTGTGTGTGTGTGTGTGTGTGTGTGTGTGTGTGTGTGTGTGTGTGTGTGTGTGTGTGTGTGTGTGTGTGTGTGTGTGTGTGTGTGTGTGTGTCTGTATGTGTGATCATGCATGCACTTGTATACCTGTAGCTTTATTCACACCTTTGACTCTCAGTATTTTTTATCATGTTGTGATTGTCTTATATCTACTGTTGCCCCATTTTCAGCAGAATATGGTGAGATATATTAACCATGCTTGGATCCTCTGTATTTTATGCATGGATGGCAGATCACCCATCACCTTCCAGTTTTTGTACAGTTGCTGAGAAAAGTTTCCAAGTATCTCAATATAACAGCCTTTAAAGTGGGCCATTCTAAAGGTTCTCACTATCACAGGAGTTTTTCATTGAGCCTGAAATTATGTTTACAGGCTAGCACATGGTGTGACTGGCTCCTCTGCTTCCCTCTGGCTTCCCCACTCCTTGAGTCCACTCTGAAAGAGGTTACTTTGTCCCAGGAAGATGGAATCTTACGTATAACAGCTCCAGTACCAAATGCATCAACTTTGTATTCAGTATTTGTTACTGGATTCCTATACTTTTCTCATTGTTTCTTCCTAACCTATTCTCTAGATAATCTATTTCTTAATTTTATTTATTGTGCAGTTCTAGCTCTTCCAGATGCTGCAGTCACTTATTGTAATCTTCATTTCGGCACACATTACAACTCTTTACTTCTCCATTTTCTATATACTGAATTTACGTTTCCTTTATTATATCCACATCCTGGGTCCTGTAGTTAGACTTGAGAACATTTTCCAGAGCTGTTCTTTATTGCATGCTGCCTTAAACAGTCAGCCTTCTGTTCCAAACTGTTATCTTCCCCTGTCTTTCATTTCTTTTCCTGAACATTTCGTCTTTGGACTCCTTTTTCTTCCACTTTTGCAGATCTACTATCTACAGCTTTGAGCCAAAGCAACCATCCTGTTTGAACTCTCTAGCTCCTATCCCCAGTTTTTTTTTAACTTATTGATTTATTTATTAACCAAACAAGTAAAATGGTCATCATGAACCATTTCCATCCAAGGCCTTGGCTACAGAGGCAAGGGAAAATACATATATATTTTGATACTTTAGCCAATCAAGCAGTGTTTTTTGAGGAGGTAGATGGAAATCAGTACCTGAAGAATACCCACAAAGACGTTAGGAAAACATTTATTGAACTGAGATCAGGAATGAACTCGGCCAGGCAGCTATGGAGCAGAGATCTTAACCATTGAGCCACCATGTTAAAAGTGCTATACTCATCTCTCATACCAGCTCAGCAAATTTAGTACAACAACAAGACCTGCAGCAAGGATTCAGGCCTCCTGCCAACTGACTGAGAGACAGCACTTCATGAACAAGTCTTTGTTCCTAAGCTGTCCTGTGCAAGCATAATCCTCATCAAAATCAAACAAGGCTTGCTAGATAAAACAAATCTACAATTTAAGAGTCCTGAATGAGTTACAGATCAACAACTCCAATAACTTCTAATGCCTAATAAATAAAAAAATAGAATTTAGAGTACTTGTTCCTGTGTTACCTTAAAGACATACAGTATTCATCAAATCTAATAAATTCCAGTAGATAAAAAAAGTCTAGAATTTAAGAGTCCCAACTTAATGTAGGTATAGTGCACACCAATATTCAATAATAAAATCTGTAGAATGTAAAGTCCTTGTTCTTAGGCTAAATTAGGTAGGCATAATACTCATAAAACTCCAACAAACCTACTATATATCCAGAACTTAGAGCCTTTCTTAATTTACAGAAGCATAAGACTCAACAACATTATTATTTCATTTATTATTCATCCTTGAAAAAACTCCAAAAACAAATTAAAACTAAGAAAAAACAAATAAACGGGAACACGAACAAGTCCACTGATACAAGTTTATTGTGTTAGCGCTTTCATGCACATATCTTCGTGCACTTCTTCAGACACTGAAATACTACCCAAAAGCTACTAATATAGCTAAAGAATTAGCACCAATAAAATCTTTAATTGACAATTAAAATAGCAACAACAATGAATACTAAATAATTCACCATTTCAAAACGTCCTAAAACCTGGATATTGACTTATTAAATAAATCTAAAAATTGCAAACAAACATTAGAATGTAAATTACTTACAAAAATACATCACATACTTATATTAAAAAATAATGGCTAACGTTCCAATGCTTTTAATTTGAGTAAGCATTTGATCGAACAAGCTTTGTTGATGCCAGAATAGGCATAAGCATTTGTTTTCAGCTGCCACAACAATTCCTGTTCTTCCAATTTCAAGTGCCAAGGTCCCCCCCTAGGATTTCTGTGCACTTGTTGTACTACCATAAATTTAAACGTGTGGGTATTAAACTCTGAAATATGTTTAGCCAAGGCGTTGGTATTGTTAGCTTTGGCTATAGCGTAAGTGTGCTCATAAATCCGCTGTTTAAAATGACGTTCAGTTTTACCAAAATAGAACGCAGAGCACAATTGGCACAAAGCAACATATACCACACCTTGGCTTTCACAATTAAACTTATTACAAACATGATATTTAATACCTCTTATATAAAAATATTGACCTGTTTGAATATATTTACAATAGTGGCATCTGCCACATTTGTACATACCTTTCTGATAATTATTATTATTCGTCAAACGCAATTCCAAAAGTGTCTTCAAATTGGGGCCTTTTTTAAAAACTATTCTTGCTTTAGGTCCTAGAAGCTTATGAAGAGCTTGTTGTTGTAGAATTATGTCCCAATTATAGTTCAAAATATCACCAAGTTGACGTGACATGTCACTGAATTGAGTTAAAAAACTAGTAATATAATTGTTCTTGTTACTTGGTAAAGAGGACATTACCTCACCATTAACATTTAAATAAACAGAGCTAATCGTTTTGTTGATCTCTGGATGCCCACTAACTAAAATGGGGCCTAATGCACCATTAGATCTTTTCTCTGTAACTTCCTCAATAATATGCTGGATCAAATTTACAGGATAACCTCGACCAAGGAACATCCCTTTTAACTTATTGCATTCTCTGTAAAAATCATCATCGTCAGAACACATTCTAGATGGTCTGACGAGTTGTCCCTTGACTATCCCTCTTTTTTGAAAAAAAGGATGGTTACTTGAGAAATGCAAAAAGGAATTACTGTAGAAAGGCTTTCTATATATTAAAGATTTGAATCTATGATGAACCATGTCTTTAGATAGTTGAATGTCTAAGAAATTGATATAATTGTCATTATATGAAAAAGTAAATTCTAAAAATGATGTAGAAGAAGACATTACTTCAATTAATTGCTTGGCTTCATCACAAGAACCTTTCATGATAATAAAAATATTGTCTTGGTATCGAGTATACCAGACAACATGGTTAATAAAAACATGTTGTGGGAACAAAAAAGTATGATCCCAATGTGCCATTACAGCGTTGGCGAAAGATCCCCCACAAGGGGAACCCATCGCAACACCTGATTGTTGTAAAAAATAATCACCTTGAAATAAGAAAAAATTATTTTTCAAAACCACGTCCAACAATGAGATAATTAAATCTATGTCATTCCCAGGAATGTGTTTCAAGAGTAGGAAATCTCTTACCCAGTCCATACCTATATCATGAGGAATGACAGTATACAAATCTTTGATATCTACAGTAAGAAATGCATAATCCGCTTCAAATACAATAGTGTTTAGATGGTTCAACACATGCCATGAATCACAGCATATTTGAGGCTCTAACTGGAGAATTTCCTTAAGTCTAGTATCAACCCATTTAGTGCAAGTATAAGTAATAGACTTGCGCCCATCAATAATGGGTCTAAGGGGGGGGATCCAACATGTTTTATGTAACTTGGGCACACCAAAGATAACTGGAATTAATGGTGCCGGCATGGATAAATAGTGGTACAAGTCCAAAGTAATGCTTCCCTCTATAAATAAATCACTAAGAAAATTCTTGATACGCTGATAAGCCTGATTAAGCTCATTAAGCGAAACTTTGCAATAATTAGATGTCAGGAGCATTTTGGACATCCTATCCACATAATTCCCTTCGTCCATAAAAACAGCACCCCCACCCTTATCTGGTTGCATAACCCGAATCCTGTTGATTTTCAAATCTTCAATAAAATTCTTTTCTGTCTTGGTTAAATTGTTAACACCACTATGCATATGTTGTAGATATCCAGTAATAACAGCTCTAAAATGAATTTCTGAAATTCGCTCAAATAAGGCGATATTGTGATCCAGAGGTGGGTTAAAAACACTAGCCACCAGTTCATCAGAAAATACATTGCTAGAGTTACCAAACATAACATTTAAATTCAATTTACGTGTATATACCATCAAATCACATAAAGTTCGAGCTAGGTTTGGTTTAGAATGTGGAACAAACTTAAACCCTTTGGTCATAAATTCAACCAAATCTTGTGATATATTAAAACATGTATAATTATACACATTAAAGTCATTGTTAATACTCTTCAAAATGTTAAGTTGTCCTGGTTGCTTGACTAGAATTACCTCTTTCATCGGTTGTTCCTCTTCCGCTGGGGTCGTTGAGCCCAGCTGGAACTCGACCTGGATACAGTCTGTTTCCTGTTGTTCCTGGGAAAACCCTGATTGTTTGTTTGTTGGGCATTGTTATGGCCATTAGGCTGTTGTTGTTGGTGTTGTTGGAAAATGCGCTCACTTCGCCTAATGGGACCATTATTAGTGTTGTCATCAACAGGTATAAAATCGATGATGTCATCATTCGGTTCCCCAGCTGTGTTGCCGGTATCCATGGTTTCAGAAAACACTACTGTACGCCCATGAGAGACTAATTGCATTGTTGGTGGATCGGGATACGCCTTATTCTGCTGATAAGCTAATTGGTCATGATAAATCTTACGTTTTTTGGTCTCAGTAATTTTAGCTAATAGAGCATCAATACTGGAGAAAATTCTCCGATAGTCATATTCATATCTCTTAAAATCAAGGTCAGCCAAAATGTCATTATTTAAATCATCAAGCTGATTCTTCAAAAGAGTTATCTGTTTCTCATATTGGTGAATGAGAATGTTCAGAAACTCTAGTCCTTGCTTGTTAAAAAATTCAATCAGTTGCAAGTGGAATTCAGAGTTTTTCAAAGTGCCTGACGGAAACTTCCATTGCCGTAGGCCTTTAGGTACAATTGCTAGTCGAATGCACTCTTTGAAATAAAGAATTTCCACCTGTAGTTTTTTATACTTCAATAAACTTTGATCGAATTGTTTCAATTTAAAAATAATGTTATTATTAGTATCATCTTGTTGTGAAGAATTAACTCGCATATTAAAGTCAGACACTTGAAAAATATTAGGTGTTCCTATAAAATCATTAAAGTTGGGCAGTGTATGAGTGCCACTGCCCACCGAATTAGTGTTATTGTTATTGGCACCGATATCATTATTATTAGAAAAGTTGTCTGGTGAAATATTACGCTGCTCACGACTGTTGTTGGGGGACAGACTAACCCCGAGTAAACCACCATTGCTGCTTGCACTAGCTATTGGAACAGGAATAGGAGCAGACGTATTTGAAAGAACAGGATGACAAGAATTGAATGTAACTCCAGGTTTAGGACGTACAGCTACCTCAGCGTCTTTTGGCTGGTCGGACATTCTCCTCGCCAGGTCATCCACTCTCTGAGTCAGCTGCTGAATTAACGCTGTTAAATTCCCAATGGAGTCCTCATTTTGACTAGGAATTCTCAAACTTTAATATAAGTATGTGATGTATTTTTGTAAGTAATTTACATTCTAATGTTTGTTTGCAATTTTTAGATTTATTTAATAAGTCAATATCCAGGTTTTAGGACGTTTTGAAATGGTGAATTATTTAGTATTCATTGTTGTTGCTATTTTAATTGTCAATTAAAGATTTTATTGGTGCTAATTATTTAGCTATATTAGTAGCTTTTGGGTAGAATTTCAGTGTCTGAAGAAGTGCACGAAGATATGTGCATGAAAGCGCTAACACAATAAACTTGTATCAGTGGATTGTTTGTGTTCCCGTTTATTTGTTTTTTCTTATTATTCATCCTTTCTTGACCAAGTTAGTCCCAGAAGACTAATGGCCACTTTTCAGGGAAAACCCAAGGTGACTTCACATGGGGAAAATTAGCAATGGTCCTGGAAAATTCCCTGCTCTTTTAGATAAGTGCCATGGGATCTTTCACATCATCCTGAGCTCTCACCAAATAAAGGCAGATGAAATCTCAGTGTAGTATCACATCCAAATGAGGACTATCAGATTAAATGCCTAGAGCCTAGAATTCTGTAGTCAGACATACAGCAAAGCTTTCTACAGGAAAGATGGATGCAAAGATGCAAAAAAAGAAATAAATTGAGCTGGATCTTGCAAACTAGAAAGTTTAGCTACTTACAACTAAGCTTTTCCTGTAGGTTAATATTTACAAAACTGTAACCCCAATTAATGATCAGAAGCATAGTTGGGGTTTTCGGAAGCATGCACTAACTTCCAGAATGTAACACCCCACCCCCCATTGTGTAGCCATCTGACCACCACAGGTAGCGCATGATACTGGATAGTATAACTTTTCAATACTAATACAAATTGCCTAGGTTATACAAATAAAAGCATTTATCCATCCTGACTTTCTGCCAAAAAAGATAACACAATCTGTAAGTTAAAAACAAAATAAAATGAAATAAAAAAACATTGCAAATATACCATTTTTATTTTAAATTATACATCTCATTGCACAATAATTGTTTCACAAAAAGTGTATATTGTGCATACATGGTGTACACCTGGCTACACCCTTATTAAGGATGATGTTAAACTGGCACACCCCATCCAGATAACTTAAAACAGAGAACAGCTGTTCCTTGGAAGAAATTAAGACTTTGGAAATGACAGCAGAAAAGCCATCTTCAAACTGCTTACTAGTGCTGTATAATCAACTTATAACATGTCAGGAGCAACACTATTTAACATTCAAAAATGAACTGTGCATCCCACCGATATACAGTCCAGGGTACCAAACCTGGACGAGGGTACAATGGAACTAGGTACTACTAAAATATAGAAACCAGCTATTTACTGGTGCATTCCCAGTGATTCCTGATGAAAAGTCATGCATTAGGAAGTGCGAAGATGATGTTGTCTGATTTAACAATAATCCAAAAGTGGGTGTAGGCAATCTTTGCTTTAATTATATCTGATATGATTTGATCATAGGCCTAAGTGACTAAACAGCAGAAGCCTGGCATAGGTAAACAAGCGTTATCCATACCCAGGAGTGGATTATTGCTACTTTACGATGTGCTTATTTAGAAAAAGAAATTATGTTTTAAATAGTTGTATTTGCAAATGTCTTCTTTGCATAATGTGCTTTTATTGTCTAGAGCATCTGGGATGGCTTTCTGTTGTACTGCTCATGCATGGGACATGTATGTACCAATGCTTGTACAAACTGCTCATGCACGGGACATGTGTGTACCAATGCTTGTACAAACTGCTCATGCACGGGACATGTATGTACCAATGCTTGTACAAACTGCTCATGCACAGGACATGTATGTACCAATGCTTGTACAAACTGCTCATGCACGGGACATGTATGTACCAATGCTTGTACAAACTGCTCATGCATGGGACATGTATGTACCAATGCTTGTACAAACTGCTCATGCACGGGACATGTATGTACCAATGCTTGTACAAACTGCTCATGTATGGGACATGTATGTACCAATGCTTGTACAAACTGCTCATGCATGGGACATGTATGTACCAATGCTTGTACAAACTGCTCATGCATGGGACATGTATGTACCAATGCTTGTACAAACTGCTCATGCATGGGACATGTATGTACCAATGCTTGTACAAACTGCTCATGCACAGGACATGTATGTACCAATGCTTGTACAAACTGCTCATGCACGGGACATGTATGTACCAATGCTTGTACAATACATTAGGGCAAGTGTAGTTTCTGGCAGTTTTTCTTTTAAAGTACACAGTCTTACACATGCGTTCTACTGTTTTTCTAAGGATACTTGTAGACTCCTGACATCATATACTAAGCTTTTATGATTTTTTAACAGTTTTAGGTATAATTTTTCATTTATTCTAATATTATTATTATTATTATTATTATTATATTTCTGTTGGTTAAGAAGAAGAGATTCTTTTCTTTGGGGGGGTGACCAGTTGGATTTGTTTGGTTTCTCTTAGGCAGTTGTACATTTTATTTTTACTAACTACAGCCACAAGTACTTATGTGAGCTTCACTTTGCTTTTTAGCTGGATTTTTTGCTGTTCAGAAGTCTAGATTTACAAAAGGCACACTGATTGTTTTGCCCAGTCAATGTGCATATTTTTAAATGATAATAACCTTCTGTTATATAATATGGCTTTCATACTGCATATGTCCAACAAAGCAGCAGGTGCCCGTGGAACCCTTGCACGGCCAAAGCAAAAGGAACAGCAAACAAGAAAAAGCCAGCAAGCGTTGATGATCACCATATCAAAAATATATTTATTAGCAAGAGGGAAGAAAACCCCCCTCCTGAAAAACTGCTATTGTAAAAACCAATAGCAGAAAAAATAGCATCAATGCTTAACAAACCGGTTTCGACTCCTCAGAGCCTTCTTCAGTGAAGTACAAAAAATAAAAAGACATAGTATCACAATACATACATATATATATGGGTTAGTTCAACCCACAATCCAATCCAAACACAGAGTTCATAATTGGTCATTAAGACCAGGTGCAAACAAGGCTCCAAGTTTGATGATCCATTTTTTCTCCTTGGAGCTAAGTAAATCCTGCCAGAACTGTTTGTCATTGCATTTCCCTTTAATACAATCAATAACAACAAATTTATATGAAGCAGATGCATGTTGTAAGCAGTGTTTATACAAAGCATTACTAGTACGTTTCTTTTTAATGTCACTTAAGTGTTCACAAATTCTCAAACGGAAAGCTCGAGAAGTCTTTCCCACATAAAAAGCCAAACAAGTGCAGGTCACCATATAGATGACCCACTCTGTATTACAGTTGGCCCAAAACTTAATATCAAAAACTTGTGAAGTGTTTTTACTAGTAAATTCATTTGTACGTGAAACCTGAATACAAAACGAACAATGCCCACAAGCAATACATCCAACAATGGGTTTACCTGAAATTGATCGTTGAGTTGGTTCAGAAAACCTTGAACCCACTCTCTTATAATGACTCAATTTTGACCCAATGGATTGTCCCCTTCTGAATGAAAAAGAACAATAATCTGGCAACATAGAATAAAGTTTTGGATCAGCTTTAAGAATGTTCCAATGTCTTTGTATGATGTTTTTAAAGCCATGTGTATTATGTAGTTACCAAACGTAAAGGTTGTGGCTGTTGACAATTACTCTTCTGTTTATATATTAGTAAATCCTCCCTATTTAAACTCGACACCGATCTTTTAGCAAGATGTACCAAACCTGGACGATATCCCCTCTTAATAAATCTACAAGTCAGATCATCTTGGGCATCATGGAAAGATTGTTGGCTAGAACAGATTCTCTTGGCTCTAAGAAATTGAGATTTAGGAATATTTTGGATGACATGTGGTGGGTGGAAGCTGGTAGCATGTAGTATAGAATTAAATTTGGGGAATTTCCTGAACATCCTGGAGGATAGGGTGTCATCCTGATTCCTAATAATTTCTACATCAAGAAATACTATTCTCGATTTATGATAAGTCAATTTAAATTCAATCCCCCATATGTTGTTATTCAGGTATTCAAGAAATTCCATAAGATATTGTTCATCAGCTTTCCACACCAACCAACAGTCATCCAAATACCGACGCCAGATATCCATCTCACACATATATATATTATGTGTGGCATCATAAATGACAATCTCTTCAATGTATGCCATAAACAGGTCTGCATATATGGGTGCAAAAGATGCACCCATAGCAGTACCTTGCTTCTGCCAATAGCAAAAGTTTTGAAAATAAAAAACATTGCTAGACAGCACATGTTCTGTAAGGCATACCAAAAAAGTATTAAATCCAGATGGATATAAACCTGATCTAGCCAACCAATAGTCCAACGCTTGTAGACCCGCCCAATGAGGAATGTTGGTATAAAGAGAGGTGATGTCTAAAGTACATAATAGCCAATGAGATTGAAGTTGGGAATTGTTAATAATGTCCAAAAATTGAGTGGTGTCTTGAATTCTGGCTCTAATTTGACTCAATAATGGTTTTAAATGTATAGTCAAATATTCTGATAGTGGTTCCGTAAGAGACCCATGTCCAGAGACAATTGGACGCCCAGGTGGATCAGTGGCATGTTTATGGATCTTAGGTAATAAATACAGATGCTGTTTTTTAGGTGACTCAACCACTAACTGTTCTTTAATATCTGGAGTGATGATACCTTCATCCACTGCCTCGGTTAAAAAACCATCAATCTGGCATTTAAAATGGGGAGAAGGATCCACAAGCATCTGTCGATAGTACAGTTTGTCCCCCAATTGTCTCATAGCCTCACCATCATAAGCACTTTTGTCTAATATCACCACTGCTCCACCTTTATCAGCTGGGATAATGACTAAGCTTTTATTACTGATCAATTGTTCCAAACAATCTGATTCTTCAGTGGACAAATTATTATAAATGACTGGAAAATCTTTAAGATGGCAATGTATGTCCCGAAGGACATTTTTTTGAAATACCCCTACTAGGTGATTCATAGGTGGAGTAAAGGTGGATCTTTTAAACCTAAAGTTCCCAGCTTTGTCATCAGGCATATTAGAGTCATTACTGTCAAAAAACACCCTCAAATTTAATATACGACAAAAATTAATGACATCTTGTGCCAGAGACTGTTCTGAAACAAAAAACCCTGGGACAAAATTGAGCCCTTTGTTTAATAAACTAATCTGTGCATTAGTTAGATCAACAGATGAAATATTATGAACATTAGAATCCAAACTTGTTATTGTGTCATCATCTTCAAGAGTGTTTCCAAACTGTGTTTGGATTTTGTGTTTCCTGTGCTGGTATCTGAACTGAGAGGGTGTGATAAGTTGTGTCTCTTAGATGTAGGTAATCCCTCACCTGAGTGTGAATCAAATTCTCCTTCTGTATTGGAGGAATTATCTTCCCCAGATGTCCCACTTGACAAGCCTGTATTGGTCTTGAGAATAGACCTGGGCCTTTTTCTTTTTGGAGTGGATGCTCTTTTGTCATATTTTTGATCATCCCGGGGCAATCTAAATGATACATTCTTAGAATTATCAAAAGGTTTCTATCATAATCACCCACATCGCGAAGAAATTTTTTAATTTTCCTATCTTTGAGAGTGGTTTCCAATTTGGACAGGTCTGTGGTAAGTTTTTTAACCTGAGTTGTGAAAGAATCACAAACCTCAAATTTATTCGTCTGTAGACTTAAAGCATCCAAATCCTTGATACCCTGTTCTACCTTACGCCCATAAAAATCGGCCAAAGCATCCACAAATTGGGATGAGGCCAACTGTTGAATATGACCCCAGTCCTGAATAAGCTGGTCATCAATATCAGAGACCAAAGGTTGTATTCTGACCCTTAGACCACGCGGGGTAATATGTTTCTGCTGATATGCCTTAAATAGGCGTAAATGCCACACATTCGTCCTGACCATCTTCATTTGTTTGCCCAGTTTGTTAAAAAATATATCACATTGTGCATCCAAATCAGACCCAACCACATCTGTCACAGTAGATGAACCAGTTTTGTCCAAACCAAACACAGATAAATCATGCATGTCAGATGATAAACCTTGTATAATCGGTGACAATGCCATGTTCAAAATTTATAAAATTTTTTATATATGCTCTAACCAAACCAATCAAGCTGTGCTTCAAAAAAATTGATCACCAAAACCAACGTTAGTTTAAGTTCAATAGAAAAGCGGTATAGATGTCAACACTCAATTGATCCAATGTTGACCGAAAATTGCATGGTAGAATCTGATCCAAAACCAGACCATTATACTATCAACACCAAAAAACAAGTCATGAATAGATAACCTGGTGTATGTGTATAAGTCTGATGGATCAAAAACCAATAGACCAATACTATAGACAGCCCAAACGACCTCAAAAACAACCAAAGGTCATATTACTGTGTATAGGTCTCAACATTTCCAAAAAAAGGCCAATAGGCTATAGTTGCATATATATTGATGTAAATATATCAAATACAATATGTAATCAAATAGATGGACACCCCTAATGTAATTCAGGGACCAATCTATCAAA
This sequence comes from Protopterus annectens, assembly GCF_019279795.1. Taxonomy (NCBI): domain Eukaryota; kingdom Metazoa; phylum Chordata; order Ceratodontiformes; family Protopteridae; genus Protopterus; species Protopterus annectens. The sequence goes on along the minus strand of NC_056746.1, from coordinate 263,125,939 downwards.
CAATAAATCAATTATTAGTAGTCATAAAAAAAGACCCAATCCGAGCTAGAGTGTGTTCATTGAAGCACAACTGGATAGATCCGACCAGCAGTAAATCAAATAAAATATTAAAATAAATTAATATAAGACCAAAATAAACCAAATTATGACTAATAGACAAAACATGGTTCAATTTGACACCCAACCAACACTAACAACCAGACTCATGTATTCACAATGGCATAGTCCATAAATCAAAAAAATATAAATGTAAAAGTACAACTTGACACAAAACCACTACATAATAACAACAGTCTCTATCATGGACATAAAAAACCAAAGGCAGAATAATGATCCTACCCCAAATTAATATAAACCATACAAACACCGACCTATGCAATAAATGTACAAGACCTGAACATCATCCTTATTATGATTATTACAAAAAATTCTATACTATATAAGGTGCCATATATGGATGTATATATATCCCATCTGCACACTTATTGGACTCAGGAACCATCAATTAATGTTATATCAAATCCAAGAAAAGACTCATATAAGAGTCTGGCTTCTATGTCAGCCAATAAACAATACAATGTTCACACAAACTCTCAAAATGACCACCCCCAGAGACACCATTCAATTAATACACCAAACACTCCCAAAAATTTAGGCCAGCAATTTTAAATCCCAAAATCAAGCAAATGTCAGGAATAACCACATCCACATAAAAAACAGAACCGGCACGATATTCACCCTGCATAAGATCACACATTCAGCTAAACAGCTTTGGCTGATATCTGGTATGCACATAAAACACAAAAAAATGAGCCTGCTAGGCACAAAAACATTGACAGTAGAAACCTGCCATGTACCACACCAACCCACAGGATCATGTACCCACACTATCCTCTTAATCTAACCAACAAGGGTGATTACAATATTAGTCAGAAATGGGTAATAACCACCTGTGAATCATACATACAAACATGTGTAGAATCAATCGCACATGTAAAATAATGCTCCAAGAAGCTTATGGTATTCGCGTGAACCGCGAACCATACACCCTACCAGACAGGCCAAAAATATTTTTAAATACAAATTAGCCACATTTCATATTATCTAATTAAAGTGACCAAACAAAACCATAATAGCAATAGTCAAGAATAGGCAAAGACCATATACATGTATACAATCATAAATAAAATAAATCGCCCGTTAAGAGTTGTATGGTATACGCGTGAACCGCGAACCATACATACTACCAAACAAGCGAAAATTTGGATGAGAGCTAGACGCATAACATCCTATTAAATACAAATGCAACAAATGTTAAGTGCATACATTTGTCAATCCTAAACAATTAAATAGACAAACGTGCCGCCAAGCGATATCCCAAATGAATTGGGCTATCTTTAGAAAAGCAAAAACATGTCAAGCAAATAAAACAATAATCAAGAATTGGTGATAATGACATACACCTACATATAGTCACAAATAGAGTTAATCGCGCATTAAGAATAGTAGGTAGAAAAAGTGTGGTATACGCATAAAGCGCGGACCATACAAGCTACCAAACCAACAAGAATTTAAATAAAAAGTTTGCGCATAACATGCTATAAATGCAGATGCATACATTTATCAGCCCTAAACAATCAAATAAACAGATATACCACCAATTGATAACCTGAAATGAATCAGGCTCTATAAAAAGTGTAGGCCAAAAAAAAGAAATAGTACATTTAGAACATAACAACATACTCAAACAACATAAACATACCATACTGGTGTATGATACAATTTAAATCCATGTATAGTCCAAAAAATGTCCAGAACCAAATAGTTGCAGAAAGTCCAAATTGGCATTAAACTTTGAAGCCTCTTCAGATCGTGGAAGTCATCATACGGTAAACCCAGACCGGAAATGAAATGGCGCAAACATCCGGAGCACCTGAGAACACGCAAACGGCTGTATCGTCACCAAAAATAGTCAAAATGGATTGATTGTGGTAGTCATAAAAGGTAATGAATGATAAGATATCTTTCCATGATGCCCAAGATGATCTGACTTGTAGATTTATTAAGAGGGGATATCGTCCAGGTTTGGTACATCTTGCTAAAAGATCGGTGTCGAGTTTAAATAGGGAGGATTTACTAATATATAAACAGAAGAGTAATTGTCAACAGCCACAACCTTTACGTTTGGTAACTACATACGGACGCAATACACATGGCTTTAAAAACATCATACAAAGACATTGGAACATTCTTAAAGCTGATCCAAAACTTTATTCTATGTTGCCAGATTATTGTTCTTTTTCATTCAGAAGGGGACAATCCATTGGGTCAAAATTGAGTCATTATAAGAGAGTGGGTTCAAGGTTTTCTGAACCAACTCAACGATCAATTTCAGGTAAACCCATTGTTGGATGTATTGCTTGTGGGCATTGTTCGTTTTGTATTCGGGTTTCTCGTACAAATGAATTTACTAGTAAAAACACTTCACAAGTTTTTGATATTAAGTTTTGGGCCAACTGTAATACAGAGTGGGTCATCTATATGGTGACCTGCACTTGTTTGGCTTTTTATGTGGGAAAGACTTCTCGAGCTTTCCGTTTGAGAATTTGTGAACACTTAAGTGACATTAAAAAGAAACGTACTAGTAATGCTTTGTATAAACACTGCTTACAACATGCATCTGCTTCATATAAATTTGTTGTTATTGATTGTATTAAAGGGAAATGCAATGACAAACAGTTCTGGCAGGATTTACTTAGCTCCAAGGAGAAAAAATGGATCATCAAACTTGGAGCCTTGTTTGCACCTGGTCTTAATGACCAATTATGAACTCTGTGTTTGGATTGGATTGTGGGTTGAACTAACCCATATATATATGTATGTATTGTGATACTATGTCTTTTTATTTTTTGTACTTCACTGAAGAAGGCTCTGAGGAGCCGAAACCGGTTTGTTAAGCATTGATGCTATTTTTTCTGCTATTGGTTTTTACAATAGCAGTTTTTCAGGAGGGGGGTTTTCTTCCCTCTTGCTAATAAATATATTTTTGATATGGTGATCATCAACGCTTGCTGGCTCTTTCATACTGCATCCCACAAAGTTTAGTGTATATAAGTATGACAACGTTTTTATCAAGTCGTCCATAATGTCTTAGGTGTCTTCCCTGGTGTCATAAAAGAGGCGGTTTTCCTATTTTGAAGTTAATCCAAACATTTTGACTAATTTCTGTTATTCCCTTTTCAGATAAGTCTATTGAAAACTTTGTGACTTCATAAATAAAAGTGTTTTCTCCAGCCATGATATATGTATTGTACTTCATGCCAACTTTAAGCATAGATACAGTACTGAGATGGGACTTGCAAATATTTCAAATAATTTCTGTCTAGATAGTGAGTTCATATAAGGAACTAAACATATTCTTCAAGTCTCCTAACATCATCTGATACAATAATCCATTTCATTTATTTGGTCCCATGTATTTAGTTTGTGGATTTGCAGGGAGGGAACCTGTATTAAATAATTTCTTCTTGTTTAGAAGGTGCAAAACAGCAAGTGGTCTGTCAGACTTACTGCTCTGCTCCCACAATTTTCAGAAAATTACTGACCAGATAACTTTCAGTGGACCATAATGTGCTTCATCATAGTCTGATATTCCTGTTACGAAGACATTTATAGGTTCATAGATATATACCTAGCTAGCAACCACAAGGGCATTTACAAACCTAGCCATGCTCCCCAAATGTATGCAATATTTTTTTTTGTAGTGCCTTAGATTTTTAGGGTTATCTTTTAGAGTTAAATGCCAGCTAGAGTATGATTGATCAAGCATTTACAGGCTGACCCTGTCCATTAAAGACATAGGAGCCAGGCAAGGGTGAATTTCTGATTTCCCATGCACTGATCCAGGTTATGCTTGAACAAGGGTTAGGGACAACCTCTGCTTCACCTGGATGGGAACCCTGCTCCATAGGAGGCATAGTCTCTGAGACACATATCTGTTCCACCAGCAAGTCGTATTTATGTTAGCCATGCGAACTGTGTGCTTTCACATCTGGTTTTGCTTATCCTGGTGGAAGATCACTTTGGACAGTTAATCAGGTTGTGTAGCTTGGGCAGGATTCAGACTGAATCTTTGCAATTCTGGAGTCTAACTTTTCTCCACTTCTGAAATCTCACCTGAGTGAATTACTAAAATCTACCTGATGTTCTTTGAAACCAGAGCTATAGCTAGGTCATCTTGCATCTTGGGCAAGACCAAAAAAAGAAGAAAGAAAGCAATCGGACAACTCAGTTTAAACTGTAGTAAAGAGCCTATGCATGCTGCAGTTACTAAAATTACTATTGCTTAGTGTACTACTAACTGAAGCAAGGCATTTACATAAGCTCTCTGTTACAGAAAGCTATGATATCACCCCCAGATTTCTAACTCACACCCCATTTGCAACTGACTGGCATGCCTTTTAACAGCTTATACCCAGAGCAGCCATCCCTTTGACCAACCTATTTACAGCTCTGCTTTCAATATCATTGTATCCTTTTGAGGCTGATTTTTGTTATGCCTTCTACTTGCAAATTTAAGAGAAATATTGCAGTTTGATGTCAGAAGGAGACAGCATGTCTTCCTACTCCCTCATTTAAATGCATTTAACATTCTATCTCCCCTCCTTTCCCATCTTCCACCTTATGTCTGTTTCTGTCCCACACCTTCTTCTATGCTCCTATGCATTCTCTCTCCACCATCTAGTCTGGTGGTCCATTCCATAGATCCATAACTTTCTCTATGAAGAACTGTTTTCACATCCAGGGAGCATTTGGTCCATACCTGCTGCCTGTGTTCCATTCCATGGATTTAGTATGAAACACTGTATCTTCCATAGTCATGACAGAATCCATTCATCCACAACCTCTTTTTCCCATTTTTGCACATGGGAGTCAGGGTGTCACTTCAACAGTGACAATCATCTAGAGACAAGGTTCACACTGCCAGGTAGCTAACCCTGGTTGTTCTTCCACACCACACACTTGCATACACATTCAAACCTATAGCCAATTTAAAGTGTCCAGGCCACCAACTGCATGACTTTGGAATGTGAGATGAAACCAGAGCACCAGGAGGAAACCCATACGAACACAGGGGGGACATGCAGACTCTGCATAGAAGGCACCCCAGCTGAGAACTGCAGCAAGGAACTTCTTGCTGTGAGGGGACAATGCTACCACAGTGCCCAAAAATACTAAACTCAGAACCCAAAGCAATGAAAATTCCAAAGCCTGTAGAGTACTACAATTGTTTCTGCAAAGGGACTGAATCTCCTGCACACACACCTATATGGAGCTTCTGACCAACAACCTTCCAGTTTTATATATATATGTTCTCTGAGTTCATATAATCTCAGAGAAGAAATGAGAAAAAAAGCTCACGTTTTCCCTTTCTGCCAAATTATGTGACGTCATAATAAAGTGCACCACCTATAATAATGCAAGTTCTGCTATACTGAAATGTCAACAACATGAGAAACTAATCAGCCAGGGAAGATGGGAATGAGCACTCATGCTTGACTCAGTGATCCTAAGAGAAGAAAAGTGGCTCTAGCTCACCACAAAGGTCATACATAGAGGGAGCACAGGGGTGTTAGTAGTGTCTGTGTTTGCCCATGGTGTCACAGTGTATCTTACACTAGTAGTAGAGTGGAATTCATCATGCAGAGGCATGATTTCTCTTGGGAAATGGCAATGGCAGAGCTCAGAGGAATCTCGGGGGAGGAGGAGGGAGGTGCTCTCATACAAAGATAGTCCATTCCTCAGGACCAACAAGCTAGCCTGTTCCATACCACCTCACTCTCTCACCAGAGAATAGAGGTGATTGGGATTCACAGGCAAGAATGTATTCTTATGTTTGTTCAGTACTGAGTTTTATATATATATATATATATATATATATATATATATATACACACACATATATATATATATATATATATATATTATACACACACACACATATATTTGTTTATATATATATATATATATATATATATATATATATATATATATATATATATATATATGTGTGTGTGTGTGTGTGTGTATAGTTCCATTGCAAGCAAACTCTTTTCCCAGGAAAAACATATTACAGTTGTTTTTTAAAGTGTTTTTTTTATTCAAACTTGGATGATTTTGTGCTTTAAGGATTGTTTCACTGGAATGAAATTACTTAAATATTCTATTGTAAGTGTACTGCCCTTGTTTAATTGTAAAGTATCAGTTTATCCTTTTGCAGCCTTGTAACTTATGTATGCTACATTTCAGAAGACTACCTGGATTTATATTTTTGCTCTGTTCAAGAGGCAGCATCCACCTACAAACATTCTGCAGTTCAACGTGTGAAGAATTAAAAATAAACACAGTTCATAAAACCAACCCAAGCAATACTGCAGTCATTAGTTTGCCCTTCAGTGATGTTGTTTTGCTTAACAACTAAATGTCAGTCTAATTGGTCTAGCTTAAGAAAAAGAGGCTTTCATGTTGTTTATAATGATTTCTTGAGGGATCTTATCAAAGTCTTTCTGAAGTTTGAATACATAATGGGTAGCCAGTATATTTCTGTTTAAAGTATTAGAAGTCTGCAGATAAAAGAACGTTTAAGTAGGATGTTGCATTCTTGTCATGAGAACAAAGACCCCTTTCTTTACATTCTCATCATTGATAACAATGTTATTCACTTTTTTGTTTGCGTTGTAATCTGGTAACCTTAACATGTTGATGCATGTTAAACTGGTGTAACATTTAGTTAAAATGTGCCCAGATTAAGTGCAAAACAGCCACTGGAAAGGAAGAGCAAAAACAACAGTCAGTCAAAGACAGTTTGCAGAACAATAGCACATCAGAATTGTGGCTATCCGATGGGTGAAGCAGCCCTTACCTGGTAGCAATCCATAAGTGGGAGGACAGACAGGTGACTGTTTGTATCAGTTTTGAATGGATTATGGATGTTGCTATGTGTATTCTGTTGCAACACTATCATTGTTTGGCTTTGACAAAAATCAGTACTGCTCAACAATGTAATAATTTCCACACTGGTAAAAATGAGAATTATGTCAGTATGAACCTCAACTCGCACTGCAATTTTTAATTTTTTCCCTACATATGACCATCTCCTCCTTCTCTTCTCCCTTTTTATGCATTTATTTGACTCTGTTATAACTTTAAAGTTCTCATTTGCACTCAGTCATTACAGGGGTACATAGCCAAAAGATCCGGCTGTTTCTTCTTTCCTTTTGTGAGCTATTTTTAAATGTTTCATTGGCTAACAACTAAAGGATGTTTTGGGAGTTCACCACTAGGGAGAGTGGAAGGGAGTGGGAATGCCAGTGCAGATGCACATAGAATGATCACAGGAAGCTCAACCTTTTATTTCGTAGCACTGGTTTAATTTCCATTTCCCAAAAATGATCACAGGAAGCTCGACCTTTTATTTCGTAGCACTGGTTTAATTTCCATTTCCCAAAAATGATCACAGGAAGCTCGACCTTTTATTTCGTAGCACTGGTTTAATTTCCATTTCCCATACCGGCAAAAACAAATGTCTCCTGTGGGCAGAGTCATTTTTTTAAGTATCTTAATTTCTGGTGAATTAAGAATCGTGCTATTTCAAGTAACTCGGCCAGAAAAAAAGATTCATCTCCTTGACATTGTATGACTGGCTATATCTCTGCCCACACTCACATAAAGTGACAATCCTTGTGCTCAGTCCTCCATTGTTAATTTTCCCAGCGCAGGACACCGCTGAGTACCAAACATATCTCTATACAGTCTCTTCAGTAAGAAAGCTATTCATCTCTATACAGGCCCTTCAGTGAGGAAACCTGTTCTCTTAACTAAAACTTTGTCTAAGTAACTCACCAAGTCGAACTCTCATATGTAGTACCAAACAGGATGTTGTGGCTTCTGGGTTCTGTACTGACATAATGAACTTTAGTTCATATTTCAGTAATACCACTGTAGTGCAACATTCAGAGACTACACAACAGAGGTGCTATGCTTCAAAGGAGAAGTTAAAGCAGGGTACCATCTGCCTCAGGCAGAGAATATAGATTCCGTGGCACTTGATAAAATAAAGGGGATTTTATTTTTTTAGTCAAATATAAATTAAACAAAGGAAAAGATTTACCTTCCTGTGACCAGCACTGTACTCATTTTGAGAGACAAAGCTCCAATCATCGCAATGATTTCCGTCATTGCACTGTATGGAGATTCACTCCTGTTGCCAAAAAAGGTGAAATAAACATAATGACTGCTAAATGCAAAACTGAGCAACATATGTTTTATTCATAAAGAACCTCCACAGCTAAAATATAATAAAAGAGAATAGAATCAGGTCTGTTTAACTATTTAGATTCCTGTGCACCCACCAGGGCATTACATTCTTGTAAAACAGTAACGTGCAAGCAGTGGCACAGACCATATTAAAACCATATAGTACAAATCTGCCAGTACCTGACAGATGTGCATATACTGCATTCGTAACACTGACTTACTCCAGTGTAGAGACAGACAAACAAAGAACTGAGTTCATCACATATAATATATCTCATAAAACATAAGGCATTTCTTTTTCGAATAATGACGTCAATATCAAAACACAATGTTTGGATTATACATGATTCATATTTTCACCCACAGTGGGAGGAGTTTGATTGGGTAAAGTATAAGTTACCTATTCCCTGCCATAATGTATATCTTAAACATACTACAACATGCATTTTCCACACTGATAACATTTCTGCATTTCTAAAGTCACTACAGGCCACAGTGTTTGGTTTCTCCTGCAGGACTGCCATGTACTCCACCATTCTTCATGGTCTGTTTTTATGCCATATCATCTAATGTTTATTTTAACTGTATTAGTCTTGTTGACAGCTGTTCCAAAGTCATGATTTGTATGCAATTATTTATTTAAACAAAGGAACACTTACTTGTCAATAGCATATTTAATTTTCATTGATGCTGGACAAAGTAGGTTTTGAAAATAGACGGAGGGAGGGAGGGAGGGAGGGATGGATGGATGGATGGAGGGTGGTTTCCTTTCTAACACTTTTAGTACCTTATAATATAAAGCATCCTTAATCTACTCCCTATTTTTATTTCTTGCAAATTCTTTCCATAAATTCCTAATAAAGCAGCATTTGAATAATAAATTCAATAGAAAGTTTCTTAATGCTTAATGGTCGGTTGCTTCCTTGGATTGCTGTGTATGCTAAATAATTAAAAACACTAAAATGCAAATTGAAAGTAATTCATTTAATATGGGTTTTCTCATATTGAAATGTGAAGGTATTATTTACAGATAGGTGGTGGAGGAGTATTCAGCTGAATTTCAGCATTTTAATGATAAAGTGAGCCCCAGGTTTAATTCCACAGCTTCTGTTGCCTACCATGTGATTTATTGTATTTACCTTTTAAGAGTCAGAAATGGAAGGCCATGCTGCCATGTTACCATTGAGTAGAGACCCAAGAATATTACTACAGTGAAATGCTACTGAGGTGACAAATAGTTTAGAAGCAATTAGGAATGACCTGTAGGATTTGACTATGCTGTTTGTAGCATACTTAAAATAATTGATAAAGGCTGGAGTAGTGGATACAGAATTCCCGGGGCCTGGTAAACACCAAAATATTTGAGTTTGCAGGGTTTTCAAAAGATTCCTTGGGGTATGTGGTAATAAAGCATTTGTCATGGCCACAACCAGATGTTAATTAAGGAATGTCTAGGCCAATAATGATCAAGTCATTAAGCTATATAAAGTAACAGGCAGTTTAACAACTGTAGTGATCTAGTAGCTTTTTAGTGGCTTGCTGACTGATGTCCATCAAGTACAATTAGTCCAAGGTGACTTTGAAACATTTTTTACTATCTGTAGAAGCAGTAAAAGAAAGCAAATGAAGAAAGTTAAAATACAAGCTGACATTTCCAGCTATTCTGGACTGGTGCTGTCTCAATTTGAAAAATCTTGAAAAAGTGATTGCAAAGACAAAGAAACTACCATTGAGATCTGCTGAATTATAGGTCAGGACTGTTAGACTGAGAGATGTTGACACTGCTGCAGAAACAGAAGATGAATAGAGCATAATGCGGATTCAGCAGCTAAAAGATGAAAGTTAACATATGCAATCCTGGAAAAAAATAGGGTTTGAGAGGCATGATGGCTGTACATGGATTATAAGGACTATATTATAGTAGTATTAAAGAGGTATCTTTAATAAAATCTGTTGGTTTACCAAGATGTTTACCAAGTACAATACTTGAAAAGTAAATTTGGCCTGGATGCTTGCTGTTGTTGTTGTTGTTTGTCTTTTCCCGGTTAGGGGTCACCACTAATGATTGGCAGTAGATTTTTATGGTGTCGAGTTGCCAGCCCGACGCCCAACCTTCAGCGAAGGCATGCCCATTCACGCATGTCTTTCGGAGGCCACTCGACCACGGGGAGGACATGCAGACTCCACACAGAAGGCACTCCAGCCGTGAATCGAACAGGAGAACCTCTTGCTGTGAGGCAACAACACTACTGCTGTACCACCGCGGCTTGGCCTGGATGCTTGCTAAGCAGCTATGTTTTTATTTATAGGTGGAGCAAACAGGTACACTAAGCGATTTTGAAGTGATAAGAAAACAGATTGTTTGGATATTAAAAAGCATGGTAGAACTGTAACCGTATGACATTAGCAATGTCAGGTAAAATTAAAAACTAAGGTGACCTAGTAACCATATGACAGAGCATTTATTTGGATCAAGCAAAACATTATACTGAAAAGTTTTAAAGCATGGTATGTTTCTTTATTTAATTAGTTAATTGACACTTGCACTTATCAAGGGACAAATTAAGAAAAGTTACCATAAGGCAGGCTGCATCTGCAACAGTGCTAAACACTAATGAGGCATTCCAGGAGAGAAACATATGCTAATTAGCCATGTGCATTGCCAAGGAACTGTACATGGGAAGACATTTATACAGCCGGGGGACAGAGAATCGCTTGTCTGTTTAACTTAACACATCCACTCCTGCCGCTTGTGGTAATGAGCATGGCCAAAACGTGAAGGCAAGTGCTGGGGAGTTTGGTAGCCAGGTTGTGTTAGGGTATGTATGAGAGTATGTATGTTGGGAGCTGCATGTGTAATTGTAAATGTGAATCCATGTTGGCATGGGAGGTCGCAGTAGGGGAGATTAGTGAGGACGTAGGTAATAAGCAAAGCCTGTAACACTGGGTAAGTGGGACCACTAGCCACAAGGAATTACTTTAAAGATGTAGGTATGGAGGAACACTAGACACCAGGGATAACCTTTATCATCATGCCTTAATGGCAATTAAATGTAACAAGATGGGGGGATCACCAGACACCTGGTGGAACTCTGAAGATGTGGGTCAGGAGGAACACTGGACACCAGGATACTATAAGTAACATTCCTTAAAGGCACTAAAAGGGATTCCAACCCTGTACTCTCCCATCTCCCACAAAGAATATTAGTCCTCTGCAACACTGCCGCATACTGGGTATATAACTAAACACAAACAAGACATAAAAAGAAAAAAAATTCATAAAATGCAGAGAGAAAGGCTACAAACAATGCATCCCATGCCACATAAAACCTCAGCATGAACCCACTGTGTTAACAGCAAAGTTAGGGCATCATTTTTTTTTAATATAATGAAGATCTTGAGCACTATTCGTTGTCTGCAACAGTTTGTGATTTACAAGGGAGAGATACATAGCACATTGGTTATACCTCTCCACCCTATACAGCAAAAAATCATGGCAAAACCAAACTTAATGGTAGGACAAAATCAAGGACGGATTTCAATTAGTCCTTCTGCAAACTTAGAAAGTCACTAGTATTACAACTTTTGCACTACAATAGATTTACTGAAAGATATGAAGTGTGAAACCCCAATGTCTGGTATTATTGACTGACTGTAATAATGCATGATTTACGACACAGAGGAAAGGAGATATCAGGGAACATTGTCACAACACAGGGACTGATATGGCATGTGTGTGTGTGTGTGTGTGCGTGTGTGTGTGTGTGTGTGTGTGTGTGTGTGTGTGTGTGTGTGTGTGTGTGTGTGTGTGTGTGTGTGTGTGTGTGTGTGTGTGTGTGTGTGTGTGTGTGTGTGTGTGTGTGTGTGTGCGCGTGTGTGTCTTGGAATGTGTGTACTGTGTGTGACAGTGAATGAGGGGGTTTCTCTGCTAACACAATGCATCTGACACCACAGTTAACTACAGTAGGGGAGTGCTGATTCACACTCGTTCTAGATAACTGCAGTTCAGAGACATGCAAATTAGGCAATAATGAGGTCGTTCTTCATTGCTCCTAATGTGTTTTTGAATTGTAAAAAAAATAAATAAATAAATGTTGTCTCTGAATTGTAAGTAAATAAATAAATAAATGTGTCTCTGAATTGTAAAAAATAAATAAATAAATAGATGTGTCTCTGAACTGTTAAATACTGCACAGCGGAAGCAGGGTTTTTTTATTGTAGCCTTTAATGTGAGCAGTGTGGTTCTTCAGGAATCCCCAGGCAAGTTTTGGAAATTATATCCATTTAGTTTATTTAGAAATGGTGAAGCAAAACTTGGATACAACTGTTACTATAGGTCTGAATAGCAATCATATAGTACAATTTTTTGTGCTTGAATAATTTTACAGACCAAATGCAGAATATGGTGAATGTTATCCATGTGGAAACAGTGCAAAAATTATGCAGTACAACTGTATATTTTGCTTTTTTTTATTTTTTGTAAGGATTATGTACACCAGAAATTATAGAATAAGGTGAAGTATTAACTTATTTTAAACTGTTCACACAGGTCTGAATAGAAATAAAATATTACTGATCGTATCAAGGAACCATTTAATAGACTGTCCATTACTGTGAAGTAACAACTACACCATAATGACGCACCTACAAAAACTATTTACATGATATAACTGTTAAATGTTTATTGTTATCCATTCATGAACATTATTTATATCAAAAGGCCATTTAATTGAAAGCAAGAATGCAGTGCAGGATATGATAAAACTAGTACATGAAGAAGCGACAGAAAAGACAAATTTGTGCTGTTTGATATAAACGTGTTTGTTCCTATCTATTCAAAAGCATTATGTGCATTAAAAGGATATTTGAATGGAACTATGGAAATAAAATAAAACATGAAGATGATAACACATGAAACTTCTAAAAACATATATACACTATCATAATTAATAAATGATACTACAGAAAATCTTGAAGGTCCAGTCTTACGATTATATACTTATTGTATTCTTACTGTAGTGATGTGAAATATACCATAGTTTAGACACAAAAATAATTTGATACTAAGGTAACCACTGCTCCCTGGTTGAGTGTGAAAAAGGCCCGTGGAGATCAGTTCTCTAACCCTGAAAACAAATGCAAATACATAAATAAATAACCACATGTAATGCACTGAAGTTTTATAGGGGTATAAAGTAAAAGTGTAGTAAATGTGTTATTTATGATTATATGTAGAGATGAGACTGCTGAAATATGTACCAGGAAGTATAGCAAATATTTATCATAATTAAGAAATAATAAATAGTGACTTGTCTCAGCTGTGTTTAAATGCAATGGATTAAAGCTATATAGTGATATGTTTAATGATGACCAGTAGAAGAAAGAAGTTGACAGAATTAAATATTTTGAGGATATCTCAACCAATATGAAAGTTTAAATGAAAGCTTGATTGCCCTGAGTGCTGGAATTGGTTTAGTCCTAACAGTTATAGCATGTGCATGATGGTTGATTATGATGTAAGTAAAACCTGCACCCTGTAAGATACTCACGGTTTACACCAGCCATGCTTACTCTGCTTTATTTGGTTAGATAGCCCAGCCATATTGGATTGGATGTTTAAAGACAAAAGAAAGACTAATGTGACCCATTATTCTTTGGTGATTAGGCTGATGGGGTGATGTCCTGGTTAAATCAGGGAAATTATATGGACTGGTGATGTATGTTAGTGTAAAATGAGGTGTGAAAGTGTAGAGTGTAATAAAATGTATAATTTGGATGATTATTAATATAAGGATGTTGCCATTGGAATGAATAGAAAAATTGAAACATATACCAAAGGGGTACATAATAACTGAATAATCAAAATATGTAGGAACTGAACACTGGATTTAAATAGTCTTGTAAAAGGTATATATGCAGGTGGACGTAGGAGATGTGTAAAAACAGAGCAGTGGGGTGGTGGGGAGACTAGACGGACTTCATGGCACTAAACTTTCTAAGGACAATTTAATGGCTATGGCTGTTTGGTGATAAAAGTTTTCAGGAAAGAAGTTAGGGAGCCAAACATGCATAAGTAAGCAGACATGATACAGAATAATAAGATAATAAAATTAAAAATAATGATGTACTGATCAAAGGGTGAAATGTATGTAAATATAACAACTCATGGATTTTTTTTTAAAAAGGGATAGTAAGAGGGATTTGCTTAACAGACTGAAATACCCGGCTTTCATCCAAGACACATAGTCTGCAAAATTAAGAAAAGAATATATGATGATTAATGATAGACTCTCCTAAGCATTAAGAAAGTTTAGAGAGGTGTGCATGAAAGTTTAGTTTGAAAAAAGAATTCTACCATTCTGCTAACATGAAAGCTACAGGATGTGTATTTGAAACTGCATGGAATTACATCTTATAAATTTTCTTCATGAGGATGTAAATGCAAATATGTTAAATAACAGCAATAAAGAAATATTATTCAAAAAAATTATAAATGCATTAAGGTCCCTTATCCTATTAATATAGCCCTTCCTCAGATACCTTCCTTTATCTTTTATGCTTCCCATGGATGCTGTTACCTTATTTCCTCATTGCTGGAAAAGTCTACCCTTCCCTAGCAACCTTTACGTCCAGACTGGATGAGTGATTGCAAAGTTTCCCCAGGGATACATGGAGAAAGTCTACTTAACAGAGCATGCAGTTTGTCTCCCACCATTTCCCCAGGGATACATGGACAAAGTCTGCTTAACAGAGCATGCAGTTAGTCTCCCACCATTTCCCCAGGGATACATGGAGAAAGTCTACTTAACAGAGCATGCAGTTAGTCTCCCACCATTTCCCCAGGGATACATGGAGAAAGTCTACTTAACAGAGCATGCAGTTACTCTACCATGATTTCCCCCAAGGATACATGGAGAAAGTCTACTTAACAGAGCATGCAGTTAGTCTCCCACCATTTCCCCAGGGATACATGGAGAAAGTCTACTTAACAGAGCATGAAGTTAGTCTCCCTCCATTTCCCCAGGGATACTTGGAGAAAGTCTACTTAACAGAGCATGCAGTTAGTCTCCCACCAGTCCCCCAGGGATATGTGGATAAAGTCTACTTAACAGAACATGCAGTTAGTCTCCCACCATTTCCCCAGGGATACATGGAGAAAGTCTACTTAACAGAGCATGCAGTTACTCTACCACGATTTCCCCCAGGGATACATGGAGAAAGTCTACTTAACAGATCATGCAGTTAGTCACCCACCAGTCCCCCAGGGATACATGGAGAAAGTCTACTTAACAGAGCATGAAGTTAGTCTCCCACCATTTCCCCAGGGATACTTGGAAAAAGTCTACTTAACAGAGCATGCAGTTACTCTACCATGATTTCCCCCAGGGATACATGGAGAAAGTCTACTTAACAGAGCATGCAGTTAGTCTCCCACCAGTCCCCCAGGGATACATGGAGAAAGTCTACTTAACAGAGCATGAAGTTAGTCTCCCACCATTTCCCCAGGGATACTTGGAGAAAGTCTACTTAACAGAGCATGCAGTTAGTCTCCCACCATTTCCCCAGGGATACATGGAGAAAGTCTACTTAACAGAGCATGCAGTTAGTCTCCCACCATTTCCCCATGGATACATGGAGAAAGTCTACTTAACAGAGCATGCAGTTAGTCTCCCACCATTTCCCCAGGGATACATGGAGAAAGTCTACTTAACAGAGCATGCAGTTACTCTACCACAATTTCCCCCAGGGATACATGGAGAAAGTCTACTTAACAGAGCAGGAAGTTAGTCTCCCACCAGTCCCCCAGGGATACATGGAGAAAGTCTACTTAACAGAGCATGAAGTTAGTCTCCCACCATTTTCCCAGGGATACTTGGAGAAAGTCTACTTAACAGAGCATGCAGTTAGTCTCCCACCAGTCCCCCAGGGATACGTGGAGAAAGTCTACTTAACAGAGCATGCAGTTAGTCTCCCACCATTTCCACAGGGATACATGGAGAAAGTCTACTTAACAGAGCATGCAGTTAGTCTCCCACCATTTCCCCAGGGATACATGGAGAAAGTCTACTTAACAGAGCATGCAGTTAGTCTCCCACCATTTCCCCAGGGATACATGGAGAAAATGTGCTTAACAGAGCATGCAGTTAGTCTCCCACCAGTACTGGCTGATGTGGCTGAGCTTTTTGATGGCCTTGTTTGGATATAAGTTTAATAAGAACCTAAACAGGCAGTTTATATCCTACTTGTTGTGTCTCTCGGCTTTTCCCGGTTAGGGGTCACCACAGTGGAACTCTGGTCTGCTAATGATTGGCAGTAGATTTTTACATGCCGAGTTGCCAGCCCTGATGCACAACCTTCAACGAAGGTACACCCATTCACACATGTCTCCACACAGAAGATGCTCTAGCTGAGAATCGAACAGGACAACGTCTTACTGTGAGGTGACAACGCTACCACAGCACCACCACTGTGATAAATTGGCCAATAATAACATTGGCCTGATTTGTTCTAAATTAGATTACATAGTAAAAAAAAAAAAAAAAAAAAAAAAGTAACAAAAAAAGACTCCCTGCTTTGCTTTAAACTGTTATCTAGAAATAAACAAACATTTTACTTATGTCCGCTTGCCACAGTTCAAGTCAAAAAAAAAAACTTGGACTGACCTAATCAAATCCCTCAGCATCTGTTTTCTTTCTCTATTTTTCTTCCATTCATCCCACCACTGCTCATTTCCTATCAATACCTTCCCATACCCTAGAAAGCCAACATGTTCTCACTAACTTTGGATCATGCATGACTAGTTGTGCTCATTTAACCGTGTTAGAACTTCTGTGTTATTTATGCTTGAGTTACCATGGATGTACCTTGTATAATGTACACCCCCAGGCTGAATCTAAAAATGGTCCACCTGGATCAGTGTTCTACCCCAACTATCAAATTCCAATGAATAAGAAAAGAAAAGAAAAGTATATTAGACTATTTTTGTATGGCAATAGCTAGCCACTTCCAAACTAAACTGCACTACCCCAGAATTAGTAACACCAGAAATAATTAACTTCTGATAGTTTAGTTCCCCCCTTGAACTGTATTGCCATTTACTTAACTGCAGTTCATCTATTCTCTTGGTACTCTCTCCATATCACTTACCTACAGTTTGAGTCAATTAATTGTTTTTGTTTGAATTGCCCATCTTCCAGAATCTGGTTGAGAGGCCTGTCAATCACTCCCACAGGACTCCCCCTGCAGTTAGTCTCTACCCTCCTCCCCCACTAGGAATGCATAGAACAGAAGTTATATAAAGGCCTGTATTCTCTGTTATCTGATTGTTTTCCAGCCCACAACCCCTCCTAAGAGCAGCTAACAGGTCTCTGCCTGCTTTGCTCCCCACCCTACCCCCAATTCCCACCCCGGTGGTCCTACCTTTATTAGAACAAAGTCCTCCCATCATTTTTACCACCAACCACAACACTACTCCCAACTCTAAATCCACCATCTTCCCACTACTACCCCCTCCTCTTCTGGTAACATGAATAAGCATACCATACTTTTACTCTTTGCATACCCTCTCCTTGCATATCTTACATCTTACCAAAACTCCATTATACCCCCACTCAACCACTACCACTGCACAACTATTCACTCCATCACTCATGACTCAGCCTCACTCTGCTCTTCTCCCACCAACTCAAGAACCATCCCCATGCATCCCCCACATATTCTATCAACTAAAATACTAAAACTAAATGCATCCCTACAAGTTAACAAAATAACCCTCCCACCACATCTGTTACCGACTGCACCCAATCATAAAGTTTCCCTAAAATGCAAACTCTTTCACAAACTGATAAAACTAATAACCTCATGTATATCAAAACTTGCCCTCAGTGGAGACATCCACCCCAACCCTGGCCCCTCCATCTGCAACCCCACTTCTAATAATCAGACTAACAACCACATCTCCCAAATCCCAGCCAGTAGAAAACCAAATGACCTCCTTCTGCTAAGCCTAAATATCAGAAGTATAGCCAAAAAAGTCCGCAAACTCCATGCCACCATAGACTTATACTCCCCAGATATAATCATCCTGACAGAAACCTGGCTAAAACCTCACATTACCAGTGAGCAAATCCTCCCTAATGGTTACAACATACTAAGACTAGACTGACTAAACAAGAAAGGAGATGGTATAGCTATAATATTTAAACAGCATCTAAACATCCAGATTCTAAACTCATCAGCTCCCCAAATTGCCAATGAAGAAATAATATATACCAACCTGAAAATAAACCAAAATAAAACCATCAACATAATAGGATGCTACTTCCCACCTGGCCAAAATATCCCTCCACTAGAAAACCTTCTCAGCTGGACTACCCACCATCTCCCTCAAGAGACCATAATTTTAGGTGACTTCAATATTGATTGGCAATCCTGTTGTGGCAACCATCCAACCCAGCATCTAAACCTTCATGGCTTCACCCAACTAGTCCAGTCACCAACCAGAATAAATAAAAACTCCAACAAGCACACTACCCTGGATTGGATACTAGTCAGCAAGATTCCCCAGTCCTATATAGCAGGCTGCCTATCAGATGGCCTCAGTGATCATTCCCCAACATCCTTACTCAAAAAACACCTATACCAAGTTAAACATGTCATCTACCATCAAATATGTAAAAAACTACACTTTAACCCAATCACATTCGTCTCTTCCCTTAAAGAATGTAACTGGCACCCTCTAAATTACCTCAGCCTAGATGATGCAGTCGAGTTTTTCAACACTACCTTCCTAAGCATCCTAAATAACCATGCCCCCATAAGACTTACCAGAACCAAAGCCCAACCCTCCCTATTTCTACAGAAAACCACTAGGTCAGAAATGAAAAAAATGAGATAAAGCCTGGGAACACTGGTGCAAAACCAAAACCCGCTCAGCTAGACAAAAATTCCTAAAACTACAAAAAGATAATAAAGGAGGACAAAATCCAATACTACCAGTCTGCCCTCAACTCCTCCCAACACAACCCCAAACAATTCTGGACCTCCATAAACTCCATCCTCCACCCAGGTAAAATCAATACCCCTAGACCTAACATTTCTCACTCCTCAGAAAATATTGCTACCTCATTCAACACACACTTCACACAAACCGTACTATCACTAGCTAGACAACACAACCCCCCATCCCTACAACCCACACCTTCACCCAGTAATCTCCCCACACTCTTCTCATTTTCTCCCATTCCTAGACAACACAACCCCCTCCCCTACACCCCACACCTTCACCCAGTAATCCCCCCAGACAACACAACCCCCTCCCCTACACCCCACACCTTCACCCAGTAATCTCCCCACACTCTTCTCATTTTCTCCCATTCCTACCTCCAACATAAGAAAACTCTTAACTAAACTTAAACCCACAAAATTAGCAGTAAACAACTTCCCAAGTGAATTCCTACAAATTGCAGCTGACGCCCTAGGCTACCCAGTATCCATCTTGATTAACCAATCTCTGTCAGAATGCTATGTCCCTACACTATGGAAAATATCACACATCATTCCCCTTCACAAAGACGGCCCCTCCACAGAACTAACCAACTACTGCCCCATAGCGATTCTATCTCCACTCTCCAAAATACTAAAGAGATGCATTCACTCTCAAATCTCAGACTACCTCCTTGCTAACAACCTCCTTTCTAATAGTCAGCTTGGTTTCTGACCAAACCATAGCACCACCACTGCCTCACTCTCTTTTACTAACACTATCCTTCACCATAAAAACAATGGCCATCTCTCCTCTGCTACTTTCCTAGACCTATCTAAAGCATTTGACATGGTCCCACACAAACAACTCCTCTCTGTACTCAATAACCTATCCTTTTCTCAGTCAGTCACCAACTGGTTTCAAAGTTACCTGTCTGACCACCAGCAATCTGTTGTATGGCAAAATGACATATCTCCCCAACTACCTGTCTCTGTTGGTGTTCCCCAAGGATCCATCCTTGGACCCTTACTCAACCATCATCTGCTCAACCCAGTCCCTACCCGAACTGCAAAAGGTCACACAGGATGCCTTTTCCTCTATTGAAACTTGGCTGTCTGATGCCCAGTTAATACTCAACCCAAACAAAACTAAACTCCTCATCTTCGAACCCACCAAACATACTCAAAACAACTCTCACTTTAACATCACAGCAAAAGACAACACCACTATCCACCCAACAGATCACACCAAATTGCTAGGAGTTGAAATAGACAACAGTCTCAAATTTGACATTCACATATCCATGACCATAAACAAAGTCCACCAAAAACTAGGAGCCATACAGAAATAAGCAACTCCTCACCAAAGAAGCTAGGATTTCAGTTGCAAATTCGCACCTTATCTCCACCCTACTTTATGCGTCTCCAATATATACCAACCTAAGGCAATGCGATCTAAATAAACTCAAGACCTGCTACAACAAAATCGCCAAATTCGCCACTGGGGCATCCTACCACAGTCATCACTGTCTCTCACTTACTGAACAAGTCTGGCTAAAACTCCCTCACCTCCTTCAATGGTATCAACTCACACTCACCCACAAACTGGTTAACCATCCTCTAAAGGTCCCATCCCTAGTATCCAGTATCTACTCCAACCCTCTCTCAACACCAGGCCACTAAGATCCAGCAATAAAAATCAATTACAGGTTACTAGAGCCAATAACACTGCTGGAGAAGCACAATTCTCCAGCGCTATAGCCAAATTATGGACCCCCCCCCCCACAATAACCTCTCTACCATCATGCACCCACTTCAAAGCTTTACTTAAAGCGCACGTAAAAACATGCTGGCTATGCCCTTGTAACACTCCCCTCTAACTTCTCCCACTCCATCTACCTCTCTTCCACCCCTCAAACTACCTTTGATTACAGCAAGCTCTGATACTTCCATGCCTGTCTACCTATTAAATGGCAGTAACTTGTTACTGTAACAATTGTTAATATCCGCTATGACTTCGTGGATAGAACAGATGCTAGTTATCTACTGAATGTACTATGTTCTTCATCTGTAACTATGTTTGTAATATTTTAATTGCTAGGATTCTTCATCTGTAACTATGTCTGTAATATTTTAATTTGTGGAGCTTTTCTCCCCGGGCCTCCGCTGTAAATGGACCTGCGTCCAGTCGGACATTCCCGGTCAACAAATGTAAATAAATAAATAAATATTCCTTCTGATAATAATATAAACAGTGATGCATATTATTCCTAAATCTCCAGACTTCTTTTTTTTTACAGCAAGTATGTAATTCATAACATGATTTATATATTTACACCAAATAGTGGGTTGTAGGGAATACATTCTCATTGCCTTACCTCCAGTTTCAGAAGCACTGAGTAAACTGTCCTAACACATGCAAACAAAGTAATAATTAAGATATTAATCATCACTTTTTCTTATTCCCCATCTGATGACTTACCCACATGCTTACTGTCTCCTGTTAAGTTGTCACTTTCTCCTCTTCCTGAACCCAGGAATCTATGGGCCTCACACTTCCTGAGGCATTAAGTAGCACCGTCTGCTCGCAGACATTGGTTATACTTTGCAGTTGTGATGGGTTCCTGACTGTGATCTCAGTCATGCACCACACCACTTGTGCACTGCAGTCATGTCCATCTACATTTGCTCTATCCTGCCTAGATGTTTAGGCTCCAGTTAATCTTATTTTGGAGTCCTCTTTGATGACTGGACAATTTCCATATTTAGAATCAAGGCTTTTGTTATCCCCATCTATAAGAAATCTTCTTTGGATCCCAATATTCTTGCTAACTTCCACTCTATTTATAGCTTCACCTTTTTGGGGAAAGTGTTTGAGAAGCTTATTTACATGCAACATGATACAATTTGAACCATAGTTTGCAGCCAATGGGATCAGGGACCCTTATCAGTCCAGTTTTTCACTTATCATAGTAATTACACTGTCCTTATTCAAGTAACAAATGATTGCCTTCTGGTTATAGACCTATATTTTTATTCTGTACTGGTTCTGCTTGGTCTTTCAGCAGCTTCTGATTCTGTGGACCATGGTATCCTTATTGAATGATAATATACTTACTGTTGTATGTTGCCTAGTGTGAGATAATCTACTTACTGTTGTATGTCACCTAGTATGAGATAATGTACTTATTGCTGTATGTCACCTACTGTGAGATAATGTACTTACTGTTGTATGTCACCTAGTGTGAGATAATGAACTTACTGTTGTATGTCACCTAGTGTGAGATCATGTACTTCTGTTGTATGTTACCTAGTGTGAGGTGAGGATTGTTTGCTGTTCTACCTTTCTCATCATTCACAGAAGGTGGTTTGGGGTGCTAATTCTCCTGATTCTTGCCCTCTATAGTTGGGGTACTGCAGAGTTTGATTTTAGGTTTATTACATTTCACTGTGCTTATGCTGCCCCCTGGAGATTTTATTCAAGGAAAAGGTTTGTCCAAGCATTGCTAAGCTGATGATACTCTGCTTTACCTCTTCCCAGTGATGGTCTTTAGCAGACAATTTGGAGGCCAGCTCATCTTGGTTTGCTAACAACCAGCTGAAAATTAACGCTTTCAAAAAGAAGCTTTGGATGTTCATGTCACACTACAGAATTCTTTTGCCTTGCTGCTTCCTTCTTTTTCTTTGGAGTGGAAGTTGGCAAGAATTTGTATCCAAACTGCACAGTCTCAGTGTCCCTGATAACAAGTTGGCATTTAGAGATCAGATATCCACTGTAGTTAAAATATCTTGATTTATCTGAGAAACATTGCTAATATTGAGCAGTTGTTGTCTTTGGAGGTCTTTTCACTGTCATCTACTCTTTTGTGTCTTCTTGCTTTGATTAATGCAACGCCCTTAGTCTTAGGCAGTCTGATGCTGAGTTTGACTGGTCACAGCTAGCTAAATACTCCACTGCCTGGCTACTCCTGGTACTCATCACTGCAATCATATTACTGCTGTGCTGAAGAGGCTTCAATGATCCCATATCTAATTTCATATGGTATTCAAAATATGTTAACCTTTCCATACCTGCATGGTGTAGTCCCTCTTTCCTGAAGGAGGTGACTGTTGCCTAGTACCCTCCTAAGGCATTGTGCTCTCCCACTTTGGGGCAGACATTGGATATGGGGGGGTACAGCATGCACTTTCTGGTGTTCAGTCATTTGCACAGCAAGCTCTAGGCTTCTGTAACTTACTATCTCAGTGACTTAAGGAGTGTTCCACTCTGGCCACTTTCAGGCTTCCCTTAGATCATTCAAATCATATTTGTATGTCTTGGCTTATTATGAGAATTTGCATGAATCAGCAGTTGTCTCGGCCTAAATAGTTACTTGTTTTAATATTTATCTTACCTGTCTAAGTTATGTTTCATTTTGCTCATAGTGGTTTTAATGTTCATAGTGCTTAGTGAGTAGCAGTTACTAAACAATCTGAATTTGTCTCCTCTGGATATTGCTTCCAGAATGAGTGGATGAAAGAGAATGCAGCTAGGATTAGAATCCTTGAACCGGATTCACCAAAAGCAATGGCCAAAGAAACACTTTTTAAAGTATTTTCTACGAGGGGGCAATCCCCCCTTCACCTCCCAATGTGGGGGACAAGCCCCCCACACCCCCAACTCAATGGTCACACCAACTTGAAGAAGGAGAGAATTCCCCCCACAAAGGCACAACTCACCGACAGTGATTTCCTGTGGAGGAATTCCAATCGTCAGCGACTTGAACCTCAGGCAACTGAAGCTTGAAAGTTCAATTTTTTGTCCACCAACAGGGTAAGAGTAGACATGTAATCTTTCTCAGTCCATTTCCTCACAATGCTCTTACCTCCTCCAAATAATTCTCTTTCATTATTTTCAAACTTATACTGTTCCCCATTAGAATCTCCTTAATACTCCCTATATACTGGCTTACAAATTTTCCCCTTATTTATCATTAACTTTCCTTACCCTGAATTCTAGTGCAAATGCGTAAAACCCTTTCTACACTCTTGCTATCTTTTATTATCATGTGTACATTAACATAAGCCCTAACCTTAAAAGATGCACCTCATTGGCTTCATTCATAGTTAGCATTCATGTATCTTTTGTAGTCATTACAAATCTACTAGCAGAAGAAACAATAGAGAGAGAGAGAGAGTTTCGTGAACACCTGTACCTAACTCCTTTCTGGATGATAAATTACAACCATGCAAAATAATTTACTTTCACCCCTTCACCCCATTGACTGTTGTGTGTGTGTGTGTGTGTGTGTGTGTGTGTGTGTGTGTGTGTGTGTGTGTGTGTGTGTGTGTGTGTGTGTGTGTGTGTGTGTGTGTGTGTGTGTGTGTGTGTGTGTGTGTGTGTGTGTGTGTGTGTGTGTGTGCGCGCTCTGAAGCCAGTCTATAAACTTTCTCTCTCCTTTCTCCCATAACATTGCACATAGCATGTTATCTGAGACCTTCTTCTGATTTAATGACAGAATACAGCTCTACATCATTGTCCTTATAAGACATGTGTCTCGGCACCCTACGTACCTCTACACCATTCCCCGTATAAGAAATGTATTTTAGTACCCTTAAAGTCAGGATAGTGTATTTTTCCATTTAAGCTACAAATCTGTTCCTCTGCCACTAACCCAGGTAATGCAGTTGCCAACCCACTCTTTACTACCTGTGCTATTAATTTTAGGTCTGTATTTAATGAACATATCTGTCTCCATTTCTCATCTTCCTTCTCCCTTCCTCCATAGTAAATAAAACAAATTAACCCTCTTTCATCTCATTTATCTCACCCCTCAACCATTTCATTAAAAAACAGTTAAACCTTTCCCTAAACATGACTGTACAATTCACACAGAAACCTATGTTTGCCTGAAGTTGTCAGATTTTTTTTATCTTTGCCTAATATTTTCTTTCATTCTTATTTGAGATTTGTCCCATCAGACAGTTACCCACCTGTTATTATCAGCCTTCACCTTCAAAGCTCCCCTTCCCTATAAATGCCACCTTGGTGAATGTGGTCAAATATATTGACATCCTACCTTTATTTATTAAGCTTTTTTGTTCATTATATCATAATGTTAATTTCTTTTCATTCTTTTCTGCTTTTATATCCCTCAAAAAGACACATTATTTGTTATTCCATTTTACTTTATGTCCACTCAATATTTAATACAAAGGATTGCTTCTGACTGCATGTTTTTATTCTTCCCCCATTTTGTACAAACTTTTCCTTTTCAATGTCTCCACATTATGCCATCTGTTTCAACAGCTATTCTTATAATTCTCCCTGAATTAACTACTGTCCATTTCTTGGCAGCAGCTTTCATAACTGAACTAAAAAAAAGTCACCAGTCATTAATATTCTTTGGCATCAATGGACCATATACCATGACTCTTAAAAAAATAGGTATGTTCCTTTTCATTATTTGCAAATAATCTGACAGCTTTAATCAAGAAACATGAACATTTTGTTACCATACCCATTCAATAACCACTAGTGGTAAAAACTTTAGCCAATTAAAGTTAAAATGCTCATGTTCCTGGATCTAAATGTCTTTCCAGTACCTTATTTTTTCTTACTAAATCATTTGACAGTCATTTGACTCTAACTAATATGTTATGCTTCTATAGTCCCAATTTTACTATAATCTTCTAACACAACAAAAGCATTGTTCAAGGGGGTGTCTGCATTACAACTTGATTATTACAGCATTCTGAAAGATAGTCCATTCATGACTAAAGTAAAATCTTCTAGATTTTGCGTTGAATTTAAGTTTTCATCTACATCCATATTCTGTATAAACTGTTATACATTCCTAACTTCTTTTTGTTTAACAAGCAATTAATTATTCTTATAACAACCCTCAAAGAAGTACATGGTATAAATCTTAATATGTTTTTTAACATCATACAATCACAATCTGAACTCATTCATTAAGAACACTTTACTCTAAAATACTGTGCCGCACTCAAAAAAAGAAAAAAAAACAATCAGTGAGGCCTTTCTGTTCCATTCATATTCACACATGCTGTCCAAGCTCATGTTATCTCATTCTCTCCTCTCCTCTCTCTCTAGCCACCTCTTCTCCACCTCCATCATTTCAGTTTATGCTACTGTTTCAGATCATCATATAGGTTTCCTTCTGCTTCACTTAATCTATAAAACTACTGCCACGGTGTTTCCACAGTCATTTAGAAACATGCTGGTGCTGAGCCATATCTAGGACATCTGACACCCTGGCCAGTCCACAGACTGGGACTCCCCCTAACCCAAAGTTGAGGACCAAAACGCTATTTTAACGTACTTTGCTGGTAACTGTAACAATGGGCTTGCCTAAGCTCCTCATACCTACCACTACTAAAACCATTCATTTAAGAAGCTGTGATATCACCTGCTACTTATAGGCTCATAGGTAAGACTAGACTAGTTACCCATGCAGACCACTTTAAGCCTAGCCAATTTCCCTTTTTGTGCTCAAAACAGCCTGTCCCATTTGGTTATAGATTGGCCTTACTCATCCCATGGTCAAAAATTATATATTACCCCTAATAAAAATAACTGAAATCATACCATAGATAATTTGAGGGGAGCCATGCATGGGATAAAGCATTTAGGAGTTGCCTCTGTTTACTAGTAGTAAAGGGAGCAGCCATGGGGTAACTTTTCTGTTTACATTGTAATTTTCTCTTGAACATGGACAGGGATGAACTTTGTTTTATGTGGATGGGGAGTCTGTTCCACAGCAGCAGTATCCTCTGTGAAATATACATGTCCCTCCAAACCATTTTGTTGATGTTGCAGTTGAGGTTTAGATCTCTAGACTGAGTATTTCTGATGTCATTTGACTTTTTGAAGTGCAGTAAATCCATCAGTAATGGGTTCGGAGGATGCCTTGTATGCCAAACACAGGACACCTCGTAGCAGTCTGTAGGATACTGAGTATACTGACAGGGCTTTGATTCCACCCAGGTAGGACATGTTGTTTAGGCCTTGTATCCTTTTAGTAAAGTATATCTGTGGGTGTTCCAGTTGTTGCATGTGTCTGGACAAATACATTCCAAAGGGGGCATTATTCCATGACTGGCATAATGAGGGCTGAGTAAAGGGGAACAATGACATCCCTAGACCTAGACACAATCCATTCATTTATAAGCCATACAGTATAGAATAATTTTCTTACACAAATAGACACATGTTGGTCAAAAGTTAGGTCACTGTCCACATAACTTTCAGTGCTTCATGCTATTTAAGATACATTAGGGGATGTTGTCTGGACCCATTGACGCAGTATGTTTAGCTTTTGGTAGCAGTTTTAGGACCTGATCTTGTGTGATAGCTGGAGGTGAGCCAGTTTCAGGTATATCTTGAGGGACAGATGGAGGGGAGAGAGGGGTAAAGTTGAAGCTAAATTTATCAGCCAGTAGGTTTGCTATATCTTCAGCCTTAGTGTGGGTAACATCATTCACAATCAGCTTAGCACATTGCTGCATTGTGCTTTTGAGATTACGAACATAACTAAAAATGCCTGTGACTGTCTTTGGCTTGGATAGCTATTTTAGCTTCAAACTTGGCCTTGGTGGATTTTTATTAAACCCCTGAGTTGTTTATTTCAGTGACAAGGGTTCTAACAGTCTGGGAATTACTCTTCCTACTTTTGGTCAAAATTATTTTCCTTTTATTATAAATCTTGTTGATATTATGGTTCCACCACATGAGTTTGTTTCTTGGGGTTTGCCCTGCACTTATGAGGTACAGCTGCATCTATGCAGTTGTTTACATGCTGCTATAGTGTGGGGGAGTACATTTCTGCATATTCAGTGGAGTTAACTGGGTTTGGTGGGGATTTGAAGCTTGCCAGTGTATCACTTAAGAGTAGGTATTTTGTCTTAAAGATATTTCTAAATGTACCTTGGGTGGAAGGGATCTCTGGTTTTAGTTTTATTTTGAATGAGACTGCTTTATATTCATACCTAAGAAGTGAAGAAGATACGCAAGGTTTGGTGCAAGATGCTCCCATATTAGTAAGAACAGATCCAAGATGTTATTCCCCCTGCTGGGTACTCTGACTAATTGTTTTAGGGTATTTGTATCGACAAAGTTCAGGAATCTCTGTGCTTGTGCACTGGTGGTGGTGCAGGATTCCCAGTCTATAGATAGATAGTTTAGATCAGCTAGGAAAATGGTAATGGGTTTAATATTGTGTTTCTAGTATTTGTAGACAGGTGTTGCAAACCTTTCTGGTGGTTGTTTTGAAGACACTCTAGTGCATTGCTACTTTACCAGCCTTGATGTGAGTCTCTTCTGGATGCTGATTGATACACCCCCACCTTTTTTCCCCTCCTATGCAGTAGCTGGTCTAAACATGTGAAAGGAGTTATAGCCCTCCATAGCCAGAGTGCTCTCTGTTATTTTAAACCACGTCTCAGTCATTACACAGATGACAATGTCTTCCAAGGTGAGAAGGGATTGCAGGGAATGGAGTTTTTTACTTCTTAAATGAATGTTGATACTCCAGACATGCTCCATCAGCAACTGCTGATCATGTTGGGCGACTTCAACTACCCAAACATTGACTGAAAGCACTACTCAAGCCCCAGCACCTTAGCCCAAAGATTCCTGGAAATTATAAACTCAAATGCTATGGAACAACTAGTCACCACTCCCATAAGAGGGGACAACATACTAGACCTGATCATTACCAACATGGGGACTCTATGCTCCACACCAGAAGTATATCCCTCATTGGTAAGATCAGACCATAAATTAATTTCACTGGATGTCCACATCCCGACCCCACCCCCAGCCCAGAAAACCACAGTGAAAAACTTCTCAAAAGCGAACTTCTCACTTCTCAAAACCAAAGTGGAATCCTTCAAGGCCCCAGGGCCAGTGGAAACTACAGCCCAAACTGCAGAATCCTATATAAATGCATTCTACGGACATCTCCAGGAATGCATGGATCATGCTATCCCAAACAAAACCAAGACCCAATCATCCAAAGGCAGGCATCCAGTCTGGTGGACCCCTGCCATAAATAAACTGTACAACAGAAGGAGGAAGCTACTACATGATAGAGCAAAATCCCTGATAGGGAAGGCATCTCTGATCAGTACTAGCAAAAAATTACGATCCCGCATAAAATCCTCCAAGGCCAGCTTCGAGAGAAAAATTGCACAGGACACCAAAGACAATCATAAGGCTTTTTTCAGTTATGTTATAAACATGGGATACAACTCCCAGACTTGTTCTGAGTTGATTCTAAACAACAAAAAATACACTGAACCCACAGACATCGCCAATATCCTGGCAGACAGGTTCAGTGCAAACTTCTCCACCCCTCCCCCCCAAAAGAGCAAGTATCTATCCCGGCAGAGGGCTGCCTCCCAAATATCTCAGATGCTCAGGTGAAGGCTGCCCTCTCCAAAGCAAAAAACACTGCTTCCATGGGACCAGATGGCATCCCAAGTTGCGTCCTACATGAACTACAAGAGGAACTAATCCCTCAAATAAAACAGCTGTAGCCTCACTACAGGATATGTGCCCACAGAATGGCGTACAGCAACAGTGGTCCCACTCCACAAAGGTGGAGCCTCTACGGACCCTGGAAACTATCGCCCCATAAGCCTGACTAGCTTAGTCTGCAAGGCTATGGAGAGGATCATCATGGAGCTCATAAACAAAGACATTGGGGATCTACAGACACTAGATCCTACCCAGTTCGGCTTTGTCAAGGGCAGATCCTGCCTTTTGAACCTGGTTGACTTCTTTGAAACAGTCACCAAAGCCATAGATGAAGGGAAGGTAGTCCACACAGCCTATCTGGACCTTGCAAAGGCATTTGACACAATACCCCACTCGGGCATCATAAGTAAGCTATCCATTTTAAATATAAACCCCTATGTCACATGATG
>NC_056746.1:263070708-263090708 GCF_019279795.1 Protopterus annectens | reverse complement strand
TTGCCATTTCAGCATAACAATTGTAAGTATGCAAGTGGGCCTTTAGATACCTAGCTTATCGTAAGGGCTGGGCAATTTCACTGAGTAATGGCACTGATAAAGCTTTGATTATTAACCCAAAGTCGCACAGAGAGATAGAGCTTTGACTCTTACCCCAGTGAATGCAGATTGATTAGTTACCCTGGCTCTGGAGCAGCCAGGGAGGGAGCAGGAGGAGTGAAGAGGTGTGGCCCACTGGCCTCTTCCAGGAGGATGAGGCAAGCATTTAGCACTTAGGGAGCACACGGGAAGTGTGTATCTCTGGTGCTTGAACAAAGGGGGAGGGGCTGATTTCTGGCAATGTCCCTTGCAGAAGTGAGGGATGACCAGCAGAGACAGACCACTGCATGCCCACCTTAAGCTCTGTAAGCCAGGTATTCATGGGAATCAGTATAGGGCTAACTAAATAAAATCATGAACCACCCCAATGGCTGCCTAAATGATGGCCGTCTCCGTTTGACAATCACCCTGGTGGTAGGGAACAAATGGGCCAGTTGGTCAAGAAGGAGTGAAGAATATCCCTCAGTATGTGTCCATCCTTGTCATGTTCCAAACAACAGAATCTTGGTTTTGGAACTACTGACTATCAGACAGTCTGAATGATACAGTGGTCAGCCTTTCTAACCCTGATCTCTCTGGGTATGGTATTTGGTTGGGACAGTATAATTAGCTATAAGTGGGGCACATGTCTCACATTATAAACTGGTGGTAATTGAAAAAGCCAAGCAGAGTGAAACTGTAGAACTTTACAACCTGTGTTTATGGGATGGTAATCCAGAAAAAGGCTAGACTTGTATTTCATGGAAGAAGAAGGAAAACTGAAGCATAATGTTTTTAATGTCCAGATGTTTTCATACAACTGAATTTTATCACAGGGTGAAAAGGAAATTATTTATATACATATATATATACACATATATTTTATAAATGAAAATTTAAATTTGCAAACAGAGCAGTTAATTTCTATTTGAATGATTAAAACAGGTGCGTGTAATAACAAAAGAATATTCAGTTTCTAGCTGAATAATTCATGAGAATAAATAGCTTTTTTAATCACTGCTGAGAAGCTGAAGTCACAGCATAAGACAAAATAATGAATGAAAACAGAATGCTTGGGCTTTAAATTCTTAATTTTATGACAAAATATTTTTGAAAAAAGTATTACAATTTAAATGGGTGAGTAATTGAAACATAAATTATTTAGTGGATCTTATAACTACCTTTCCATTAAACAGATCCTACATAACATCAGATAAGAGGATTTCTAGTTCACAGCTGCATGCATTACTTCCATTTAACGCCAGCATCTGAGATTTGCTAATAGATGTCACTGGAGCAGCTAAATGAATCAGTCTCTTTCTTACTACTGGTACAGTGTGTCTGGCATGAAATCCCGTGTATTGTGCAAATTAGGTACAAGTGATAAAAAATTATGTTTTTCTCCTTGCACACACATAAGAACATGTGGATCAGTGGCAGAGGGAGACATAAGCTTTTACAAAGAATTTCCCAAATGTTGTATCTACGACCTACCACATCTCTCAAACTGCAGGCATTGAAAATATGTACAAAGGCCTTAACAAGTAAGAACATCTAGCCAAAAATGTGGGCATCTAATTAGCATAAAATCTCAAAAACAAATAGCACATAATTCTTCCTGCTTGCAGAAAGAATGTGGGATACTACTTAGAAACACATTTAAAAGCAGAGTCACACAAATGATGGGAAAATATAACCACGTTATCAAATAGATGATGTAAAATCTCTAAACTTTAATAAACTTTTTGTTGCAAAATTCTACCACAGAAGGTCATGCATTTTTGTTTCTGAAAAAGGGAAATGTAAGATGTGTGCCCTCTTTCTTTAGATTACTGGTACCACTAGTACGTTGGTCATGTCGTCTACTTTTCTGTGAACTAGACAACTTCAAAAATCACGTGTGATGAGGGTGGGCTCAGAAAATTGTGCAAAGGGTAAATTGAGCCTGAAGATAGGTACAAACCTCCTAAAAGATTTCTGTCATGTGCAGAGGTAACCCATACCTGAAAATGGGAACATTCCTCCAAAGTAGGGACAGTTGAAAGGACCACTACCTACACAGATGTCTTGTCTCTTTCTCCACAAATTCAAGTTATCAATGAATGACTATAATTTATGTCTACAAATAGCTTTTAAGAAAAATGTAAACAATTGAACCTATTCAATCAAACAAGTGATCTCTAGTTTATAGGTGTTTACTAGGCTAACAACTACAAGGGCTTTTTTAAGCCTAGCCATGCATCCCAAATCTCTGACAAGTTCTGATATGCTTGATAAGTGTAAGCAGGGGCTTGGGAGATTAACCATTTACAGGTTGCATGTGTCCATTAGAAACATAGGTGCCAAACCAGTGATGAATTTCCAGTTTTCCATCCAGTTGTCTGGGTTGCACTTTAATTGGGTTAGGGAGGAACTCTGCTTCACATGGATGGGGAGCCTGTTCCAGAGATGGGATAATCTCTGGGATACATGCCTCTCTCTCCAGCACGTTCTATTTATATCACAGGCAAGGTTTAAGTCTTCAGAATGGGTAATTCTGGTGCTGTTTGTTTTGCGGATATGTAGGAGGTCCATCAGAGTGGGGTCCAAGAATGCCCTGTATGTCAGGCACAGATCTCCTCTCAAAAGCTTGTAGGAGACAAAATACAGAGAAAGAGTCTTGTGGCAGTCTGCATAGGACAATTTACTTGTGCCCTATATTCTTTTAGTGAGGAACCTCTGTGGACATTCCAGTTGTTGGATATGCCTGGTTAGGTACATACCAAAGGGGGCATTGTACTCAGTGATAGGTCTGATGAATGCTGAATACAGTGGAACAATAACTTCCCTGGACTTAGATATCATAGCCTTGCTTATAAGTTGCGCAACATAAAATGATTTCCTCACCAATGTAGACACATGATGGTCAAAGGCTAGATTACTATGTATGTGTGTCCCTAAGTCCCTGACTACTCAATCATCTCTAAGGGGTGTGTTCTCAGTATGATAGTTACTCAGGGTGGATGATTTCCTGAAAGATACTATTATGCATTTCTTGGCATTTAGTTTTGCTCCATGGTTCTGACACCAGTTGTATGCCTGTGTCAGCCCCTACTAGAGAACATTTGTGTCAGTGTGGGATTCAACGAGAGCTCCTAATTTGCGATCATCTGCAGATTTAGTCAGCCAGAGACCACTGGCATTGGCCTTGACTTCAGAGAAGTAAATGCCAAAAAGAAGTGGTCCAAGGACTGATCCCTGAGGGACTCTACTTGTGACTGGCCTCTTTGTAGAGGTGGATTCCCTAATTCTAAGTTCCTGGATCCTGTCTGTGAGCCATTTGTCTATCCACCGGGTAACATACAGGTTTGTACCTAGCCTCTTGAGTTTGTCAACAATGCCTGAGTGGCCTTGACAAAACCAAACTGGGCTGGATCCAGTGTCTGGAGGTTTACTATATCTCTGACACATTTTGTACATAGAGGTTATACCACTATGCAAGGGACTTTGACCACTACTCCCATAAGTTAATATAAGTAATTTCAAGGTCAGGCAAACTCAAAGCAAGTTAAAAAATAAATTGAGATCATCCATAAATATCAATGGATTCAGCTGTCCAGGTTTTCTGTAAAACCAATACATGGACTAGAGATATATGAAAATCCACTGAAACCCTATAATCAAAAAAACATAATGTTGCCTTTGAAAATGTGAATGTGTTCAGGGCCATACCACCTACTAAAAGCAAATTTCTCTTAAGAATCGTCCATTTCAAAAGTCCCTCCTGTCTCCACCTCTTTTGTTTTCCCTCTTTTCCCAAGAAAAGGAATGTCTCATCCCATATTTTCTTGAATGCCTTTCTGTGCATGCCAGCCTCTCAGAGTGAATTTCAAACTTTGTACTGTAGAAAGTTGTGTCCATGTGAATATTTAATACAGCACACAGTGATTGAAACTGTATATTCATTTAAGGACCTGGGGTATGGGCAGATCTAGCATTGAGTTTTTCCTAATCATATCAACCAACTGGTTAATGACAGTTATAGAAATATAGGGTGTATAAATAGATTTATAAAGTCTAGAAAAATCTAATAATATACTAAAAATATCAGCAGGTGCAGAAAAACATAGAATATATGCAGATAAATATAAAGGAAAAGTAGAAAAATAAGCAATTTATTGATGACCCAAATATTTTATTTATAGAGAACTGGAAAACAAGGCAAAAGGAATTGAAACACCACGGATCCTCTGGAACATAACAAACATGCTAAATGGATAGAAGAAGTAAAAGAAAGAATAAGAAGTTCAAATGTACAGGATATGAAATAGGATGAAGTAACAGCCAGAAATTGTTAATTAGTTTTGCTTCAGTATGAGGGACAAAACAAAAACTCCAATGCGCAGTCCAGTATCAATAAAGGCTTTCCTCCGTAGTAGAAATGTGATTCCTTCAATAATCCACCGCAGTTCAGCAAAAATTACAAATTTTAATGAAAAAACAATAAAAGACAGTAAAAAGCAACCAGATTGAGCGCTTTCATCTCCTGCACAGAGACTTCATCAGAATCTCCAGATTCTGATTCTGGAAAATGTGTAATTTTTGCTGAACTGTGGTGGATTATTGAAGGAATCACATTTCTACTACGGAGGAAAGCCTTTATTGATACTGGACTACGCATTGGAGTTTTTGTTTTGTGGTTTTGTGTGATTTTGGGTTACTCAGTATGAGGCAGCCTACCATCATATAGTCATGCCTCTGATGTAACTGCTACCCTAGCAGAATATACTGTTATTGTGGCCTTCAGAAGTTTATTAAACTTATCATTTAAAACACATTACAACGGGGGGGGGGGTCAACCAGTGAGACAGAGTCTATTTACTGACTGGTAACTCTTCTTTCTCTTTCCTAAATGAAACTAAAAGCTAATCAGTTTTTATGCTCCCATTTTTTCTTCCACAATAATATTAGAGCTGCCTGTATACCTGCAGTGTACGCAGAAGATATTCCCCTTCATTGTGCTGCTGTCTGTATACCTGCAGTCTGTGCAGAAGATATTCCCCTTCATTGTGCTGCTGTCTATATACCTGCAGTCTACGGAGAAGATATTCCCCTTCATTGTGCTGCTGTCTGTACACCTGCAGTCTACGCAGAAGATATTCCCCTTCATTGTGCTGCTGTCTGTATACCTGCAATCTACACAGAAGAGATTCCCCTTCATTGTGCTGCTGTCTGTATACCTGCAGTCTACGCAGAAGATATTCCCATTCATTGTGCTGCTGTCTCTATACCTGCAGTCTGCGCAGAAGATTTTCCCCTTCATTGTGCTGCTGTCTGTATACCTGCAGTCTATGCAGAAGATATTCCCCTTCATTGTGCTGCTGTCTATATACCTGCAGTCTACACAGAAGATATTCCCCTTCATTGTGCTGCTGTCTGTATACCTGCAGTCTATGCAGAAGATATTCCCCTTCATTGTGCTGCTGTCTGTATACCTGCAGTCTACGCAGAAGATATTCCCCTTCATTGTGCTGCTGTCTGTATACCTGCAGCCTAAGCAGAAGATATTCCCCTTCATTGTGCTGCTGTCTGGATACCTGCAGTCTATGCAGAAGATATTCCCCTTCATTGTGATGCTGTCTGTATACCTGCAGTCTACGCAGAAGATATTCCCCTTCATTGTGCTGCTGTCTGTATACCTGCAGTCTACGCAGAAGATATTCCCCTTCATTGTGCTGCTGTCTATATACCTGCAGTCTATGCAGAAGAGATTCCCCTTCATTGTGCTGCTGTCTGTATACCTGCAGTCTACGCAGAAGATATTCCCATTCATTGTGCTGCTGTCTGTATACCTGCAGTCTGCGCAGAAGATATTCCCCTTCATTGTGCTGCTGTCTGTATACCTGCAGTCTACGCAGAAGATATTCCCCTTCATTGTGCTGCTGTCTGTAGACCTGCAGTCTACAAAGAAGATATTCCCCTTCATTGTGCTGCTGTCTGTACACCTGCAGTCTACGCAGAAGATATTCCCCTTCATTGTGCTGCTGTGTGTATACCTGCAGTCTAAGCAGAAGATATTCCCCTTCATTGTGCTGCTGTCTGTATACCTGCAGTCTACCCAGAAGATATTCTCCTTCATTGTGCTGCTGTCTGTATACCTGCAGCCTAAGCAGAAGATATTCCCCTTCATTGTGCTGCTGTCTGTATACCTGCAGTCTACGCAGAAGATATTCCCCTTCATTGTGCTGCTGTCTGTATACCTGCAGTCTATGCAGAAGATATTCCACTTCATTGTGCTGCTGTCTGTATACCTGCAGACTACGCAGGAGAAATTCCCCTTCATTGTGCTGCTGTCTGTATATCTGCCGTCTATGCAGAAGATATTCCCCTTCATTGTGCTGCTGTCTGCATACCTGCAGTCTACACAGAAGATATTCCCCTTCATTGTGCTGCTGTCTGTATACCTTCAGTCTACGCAGAAGATATTCCTCTTCATTGTGCTGCTGTCTGTATACCTGCAGTTTATGCAGACGATATTCTCTTTCATTGTGCTGCTGTCTATATACCTGCAGTCTACGCAGAAGATATTGCCCTTCATTGTGCTGCTGTCTGTATGCCTGCAGTCTATGCAGAAGATATTCCCCTTCATTGTGCTGCTGTCTGTATACCTGCAGTCTACGCAGAAGATATTCCCCTTCATTGTGCTGCTGTCTGTATACCTGCAGTCTACGCAGAAGATATTCCCCTTCATTGTGCTGCTGTCTTTATACCTGCAGTCTATGCAGAAGATATTCCCCTTCATTGTGCTGCTGTCTGTATACCTGCAGTCTACACAGAAGATATTCCCCTTCATTGTGCTGCTGTCTGTATACCTGCAGTCTACGCAGAAGATATTCCCCTTCATTGTGCTGCTGTCTGTATACCTGCAGTCTACGCAGAAGATATTCCGCTTCATTGTGCTGCTGTCTCTATACCTGCAGTCTACGCAGAAGATATTCCCCTTTATTGTGCTGCTATCTGTAGACCTGCAGTCTACGCAGAAGATATTCCCCTTCATTGTGCTGCTGTCTGTATACCTGCAGTCTACGCAGAAGATATTCCCCTTCATTGTGCTGCTGTCTGTATACCTGCAGTTTACGCAGAAGATATTCCCCTTCATTGTGCTGCTGTCTGCATACCTGCAGTCTACACAGAAGATATTCCCCTTCATTGTGCTGCTGTCTGTATACCTGCAGTCTATGCAGAAGATATTCCCCTTCATTGTGCTGCTGTCTGTATACCTGCAGTCTACGCAGAAGATCGTCCGCTTCATTGTGCTGCTGTTTGTATACCTGCAGTCTACGCAGGAGAAATTCCCCTTCATTGTGCTGCTGTCTGCATACCTGCAGTCTACCCAGAAGATATTCCCCTTCATTGTGCTGCTGTCTGTATATCTGCCGTCTATGCAGAAGATATTCCCCTTCATTGTGCTGCTGTCTGCATACCTGCAGTCTACCCAGAAGATATTCCCCTTCATTGTGCTGCTGTCTGTATATCTGCCATCTATGCAGAAGATATTCCACTTCATTGTGCTGCTGTCTGTATACCTGCAGTCTATGCAGGAGATATTCCCCATCATTGTGCTGTGTCTGTATACATGCAGTCTATGCACATGATATTCCCCTTCATTGTGCTGCTGTCTGTATACCTGCAGTCTATGCAGAAGATATTCCCCTTCATTGTTCTGCTGTCTGTATACCTGCAGTCTACACAGAAGATATTCTCCTTCACTGTGCTGCTGTCTGTATACCTGCAGTCTACGCAGAAGATATTCCACTTCATTGTGCTGCTGTCTGTATACCTGCAGTCTACGCAGAAGATATTCCCCTTCATTGTGCTGCTGTCTGTATACCTGCAGTCTACGCAGAAGATATTCCCCTTCATTGTGCTGCTGTCTGTATACTTGCAGTCTACGTAGAAGATATTCCCCTTCATTGTGCTGCTGTCTGTATACCTGCAGTCTACACAGAAGATATTCCCCTTCATTGTGCTGCTGTCTGTATACCTGCAGTCTACCCAGAAGATATTCTCCTTCATTGTGCTGCTGACTGTAATCCTGCAGTCTATGCAGAAGATATTCCCCTTCATTGTGCTGCTGTCTGTATGCCTGCAGTCTACGCAGACGATATTCCCCTTCATTGTGCTGCTGTCTGTATACCTGCAGTCTACGCAGAAGATATTCCGCTTCATTGTGCTGCTGTCTGTATACCTGCAGTCTACGCAGAAGATATTCCCCTTCATTGTGCTGCTGTCTGTATACTTGCAGTCTATGAAGAAGATATTCCCCTTCATTGTGCTGCTGTCTGTATACCTGCAGTCTACGCAGAAGATATTCCCCTTCATTGTGCTGCTGTCTGTATACCTGCAGTCTACGCAGAAGATATTCCGCTTCATTGTGCTGCTGTCTGTATACCTGCAGTCTACGCAGAAGATATTCGCCTTTATTGTGCTGCTATCTGTAGACCTGCAGTCTACGCAGAAGATATTCCCCTTCATTGTGCTGCTGTCTGTATACCTGCAGTCTACGCAGAAGATATTCCCCTTCATTGTGCTGCTGTCTGTATACCTGCAGTTTACGCAGAAGATATTCCCCTTCATTGTGCTGCTGTCTGCATACCTGCAGTCTACACAGAAGATATTCCCCTTCATTGTGCTGCTGTCTGTATACCTGCAGTCTATGCAGAAGATATTCCCCTTCATTGTGCTGCTGTCTGTATACCTGCAGTCTACGCAGAAGATCGTCCGCTTCATTGTGCTGCTGTTTGTATACCTGCAGTCTACGCAGGAGAAATTCCCCTTCATTGTGCTGCTGTCTGCATACCTGCAGTCTACCCAGAAGATATTCCCCTTCATTGTGCTGCTGTCTGTATATCTGCCGTCTATGCAGAAGATATTCCACTTCATTGTGCTGCTGTCTGTATACCTGCAGTCTATGCAGGAGATATTCCCCATCATTGTGCTGTGTCTGTATACATGCAGTCTATGCACATGATATTCCCCTTCATTGTGCTGCTGTCTGTATACCTGCAGTCTATGCAGAAGATATTCCCCTTCATTGTTCTGCTGTCTGTATACCTGCAGTCTACGCAGAAGATATTCTCCTTCACTGTGCTGCTGTCTGTATACCTGCAGTCTACGCAGAAGATATTCCACTTCATTGTGCTGCTGTCTCTATACCTGCAGTCTACGCAGAAGATATTCCCCTTCATTGTGCTGCTGTCTGTATACCTGCAGTCTACGCAGAAGATATTCCCCTTCATTGTGCTGCTGTCTGTATACTTGCAGTCTACGTAGAAGATATTCCCCTTCATTGTGCTGCTGTCTGTATACCTGCAGTCTACGCAGAAGATATTCCCCTTCATTGTGCTGCTGTCTGTATACCTGCAGTCTACGCAGAAGATATTCCCCTTCATTGTGCTGCTGTCTGTATACTTGCAGTCTACGAAGAAGAGATTCCCCTTCATTGTGCTGCTGTCTGTATACCTGCAGTCTACGCAGAAGATATTCCCATTCATTGTGCTGCTGTCTGTATACCTGCAGTCTGCGCAGAAGATATTCCCCTTCATTGTGCTGCTGTCTGTATACCTGCAGTCTACGCAGAAGATATTCCCCTTCATTGTGCTGCTGTCTGTAGACCTGCAGTCTACAAAGAAGATATTCCCCTTCATTGTGCTGCTGTCTGTACACCTGCAGTCTACGCAGAAGATATTCCCCTTCATTGTGCTGCTGTGTGTATACCTGCAGTCTAAGCAGAAGATATTCCCCTTCATTGTGCTGCTGTCTGTAGACCTGCAGTCTACCCAGAAGATATTCTCCTTCATTGTGCTGCTGTCTGTATACCTGCAGCCTAAGCAGAAGATATTCCCCTTCATTGTGCTGCTGTCTGTATACCTGCAGTCTACGCAGAAGATATTCCCCTTCATTGTGCTGCTGTCTGTATACCTGCAGTCTATGCAGAAGATATTCCACTTCATTGTGCTGCTGTCTGTATACCTGCAGACTACGCAGGAGAAATTCCCCTTCATTGTGCTGCTGTCTGTATATCTGCCGTCTATGCAGAAGATATTCCCCTTCATTGTGCTGCTGTCTGCATACCTGCAGTCTACACAGAAGATATTCCCCTTCATTGTGCTGCTGTCTGTATACCTTCAGTCTACGCAGAAGATATTCCTCTTCATTGTGCTGCTGTCTGTATACCTGCAGTTTATGCAGACGATATTCTCTTTCATTGTGCTGCTGTTTATATACCTGCAGTCTACGCAGAAGATATTGCCCTTCATTGTGCTGCTGTCTGTATGCCTGCAGTCTATGCAGAAGATATTCCCCTTCATTGTGCTGCTGTCTGTATACCTGCAGTCTACGCAGAAGATATTCCCCTTCATTGTGCTGCTGTCTGTATACCTGCAGTCTACGCAGAAGATATTCCCCTTCATTGTGCTGCTATCTTTATACCTGCAGTCTATGCAGAAGATATTCCCCTTCATTGTGCTGCTGTCTGTATACCTGCAGTCTACACAGAAGATATTCCCCTTCATTGTGCTGCTGTCTGTATACCTGCAGTCTACGCAGAAGATATTCCCCTTCATTGTGCTGCTGTCTGTATACCTGCAGTCTACGCAGAAGATATTCCGCTTCATTGTG
The DNA here is from genome assembly GCF_019279795.1 of Protopterus annectens. NCBI lineage: Eukaryota > Metazoa > Chordata > Ceratodontiformes > Protopteridae > Protopterus > Protopterus annectens. The sequence goes on along the minus strand of NC_056746.1, from coordinate 263,079,971 downwards.
CTGCTGTCTGTATACCTGCAGTCTACGCAGAAGATATTCCCCTTTATTGTGCTGCTATCTGTAGACCTGCAGTCTACGCAGAAGATATTCCCCTTCATTGTGCTGCTGTCTGTATACCTGCAGTCTACGCAGAAGATATTCCCCTTCATTGTGCTGCTGTCTGTATACCTGCAGTTTACGCAGAAGATATTCCCCTTCATTGTGCTGCTGTCTGCATACCTGCAGTCTACACAGAAGATATTCCCCTTCATTGTGCTGCTGTCTGTATACCTGCAGTCTATGCAGAAGATATTCCCCTTCATTGTGCTGCTGTCTGTATACCTGCAGTCTACGCAGAAGATCGTCCGCTTCATTGTGCTGCTGTTTGTATACCTGCAGTCTACGCAGGAGAAATTCCCCTTCATTGTGCTGCTGTCTGCATACCTGCAGTCTACCCAGAAGATATTCCCCTTCATTGTGCTGCTGTCTGTATATCTGCCGTCTATGCAGAAGATATTCCCCTTCATTGTGCTGCTGTCTGCATACCTGCAGTCTACCCAGAAGATATTCCCCTTCATTGTGCTGCTGTCTGTATATCTGCCGTCTATGCAGAAGATATTCCACTTCATTGTGCTGCTGTCTGTATACCTGCAGTCTATGCAGGAGATATTCCCCATCATTGTGCTGTGTCTGTATACATGCTGTCTATGCACATGATATTCCCCTTCATTGTGCTGCTGTCTGTATACCTGCAGTCTGTGCAGAAGATATTCCCCTTCATTGTTCTGCTGTCTGTATACCTGCAGTCTACGCAGAAGATATTCTCCTTCACTGTGCTGCTGTCTGTATACCTGCAGTCTATGCAGAAGATATTCCACTTCATTGTGCTGCTGTCTGTATACCTGCAGTCTACGCAGAAGATATTCCCCTTCATTGTGCTGCTGTCTGTATACCTGCAGTCTACGCAGAAGATATTCCCCTTCATTGTGCTGCTGTCTGTATACTTGCAGTCTACGTAGAAGATATTCCCCTTCATTGTGCTGCTGTCTGTATACCTGCAGTCTACGCAGAAGATATTCCCCTTCATTGTGCTGCTGTCTGTATACCTGCAGTCTACCCAGAAGATATTCTCCTTCATTGTGCTGCTGACTGTAATCCTGCAGTCTATGCAGAAGATATTCCCCTTCATTGTGCTGCTGTCTGTATGCCTGCAGTCTACGCAGACGATATTCCCCTTCATTGTGCTGCTGTCTGTATACCTGCAGTCTACGCAGAAGATATTCCCCTTCATTGTGCTGCTGTCTGTATACCTGCAGTCTACGCAGAAGATATTCCCCTTCATTGTGCTGCTGTCTGTATACTTGCAGTCTACGAAGATATTCCCCTTCATTGTGCTGCTGTCTGTATACCTGCAGTCTACGCAGAAGATATTCCCCTTCATTGTGCTGCTGTCTGTATACCTGCAGTCTACCCAGAAGATATTCTCCTTCATTGTGCTGCTGACTGTAATCCTGCAGTCTATGCAGAAGATATTCCCCTTCATTGTGCTGCTGTCTGTATGCCTGCAGTCTACGCAGACGATATTCCCCTTCATTGTGTTGCTGTCTATATACCTGCAGTCTACGCAGAAGATATTCCCCTTCATTGTGCTGCTGTCTGTATACCTGCAGTCTACGCAGAAGATATTCCCCTTCATTGTGCTGCTGTCTGTATACTTGCAGTCTACGTAGAAGATATTCCCCTTCATTGTGCTGCTGTCTGTATACCTGCAGTCTACGCAGAAGATATTCCCCTTCATTGTGCTGCTGTCTGTATACCTGCAGTCTACCCAGAAGATATTCTCCTTCATTGTGCTGCTGACTGTAATCCTGCAGTCTATGCAGAAGATATTCCCTTCATTGTGCTGCTGTCTGTATGCCTGCAGTCTACGCAGACGATATTCCCTTCATTGTGCTGCTGTCTGTATACCTGCAGTCTACGAGAAGATATTCCCTTCATTGTGCTGCTGTCTGTATACCTGCAGTCTACGCAGAAGATATTCCCCTTCATTGTGCTGCTGTCTGTATACTTGCAGTCTACGAAGAAGATATTCCCCTTCATTGTGCTGCTGTCTGTATACCTGCAGTCTACGCAGAAGATATTCCCCTTCATTGTGCTGCTGTCTGTATACCTGCAGTCTACCCAGAAGATATTCTCCTTCATTGTGCTGCTGACTGTAATCCTGCAGTCTTTGCAGAAGATATTCCCCTTCATTGTGCTGCTGTCTGTATGCCTGCAGTCTACGCAGACGATATTCCCCTTCATTGTGTTGCTGTCTATATACCTGCAGTCTATGCAGAAGATATTCCCCTTCATTGTGCTGCTGTCTGTATACTTGCAGTCTACGCAGAAGATATTCCCCTTCATTGTGCTGCTGTCTGTATACCTGCAGTCTAAGCAGAAGATATTCCCCTTCATTGTGCTGCTGTCTGTATACCTGCAGTCTGCCCAGAAGATATTCTCCTTCATTGTGCTGCTGACTGTAATCCTGCAGTCTATGCAGAAGATATTCCCCTTCATTGTGCTGCTGTCTGTATATCTGCAGTCTACGCAGAAGATATTCCCCTTCATTGTGCTGCTGACTGTAATCCTGCAGTCTATGTAGAAGATATTCCCCTTCATTGTGCTGCTGTCTGTATACCTGCAGTCTACGCAGAAGATATTCCCCTTCATTGTGCTGCTGTCTGTATACCTGCAGTCTATGCACATGATATTCCCCTTCATTGTGCTGCTGTCTGTATACCTGCAGTCTACACAGGAGATATTCCCCTTCATTGTGCTGCTGTCTGTATACCTGAAGTCTACGCACAAGATATTCCCCTTCATTGTGCTGTGTCTGTATACATGCAGTCTATGCACATGATATTCCCCTTCATTGTGCTGCTGTCTGTATATCTGCAGTCTATGCAGAAGATATTCCCCTTCATTGTTCTGCTGTCTGTATACCTGCAGTCTACGCAGAAGATATTCTCCTTCATTGTGCTGCTGTCTGTATACTTGCAGTCTACGCAGAAGATATTCCCCTTCTTTGTGCTGCTGTCTGTATACCTGCAGTCTACGCAGAAGATATTCCCCTTCATTGTGCTGCTGTCTGTATACCTGCAGTCTATGCAGAAGATATTCCCCTTCATTGTGCTGCTGTCTGTATGCCTGCAGTCTACGCAGACGATATTCCCCTTCATTGTGTTGCTGTCTGTATACCTGCAGTCTATGGAGAAGATATTCCCCTTCATTGTGCTGCTGTCTGTATACCTGCAGTGTACGCAGAAGATATTCCCCGTCATTGTGCTGCTCTCTGTATACCTGCAGTCTACGCAGAAGATATTCCCCTTCATTGTGCTGCTGTCTGTAGACCTGCCGTCTACGCAGAAGATATTCCCCTTCATTGTGCTGCTGTCTGTATACCTGCAGTATACGCAGAAGATATTCCCCTTCATTGTGCTGCTGTCTGTATACCTGCAGTCTACGCAGGAGAAATTCCCCTTCATTGTGCTGCTGTCTATATACCTGCAGTCTACGCAGAAGATATTCCCCTTCATTGTGCTGCTGTCTGTATACCTGCAGTTTACGCAGAAGATATTCCCCTTCATTGTGCTGCTGTCTGCATACCTGCAGTCTACACAGAAGATATTCCCCTTCATTGTGCTGCTGTCTGTATACCTGCAGTCTACGCAGAAGATATTCCCCTTCATTGTGCTGCTGCCTGTATACCTGCAGTCTACGCAGAAGATATTCCCCTTCATTGTGCTGCTGTCTGCATACCTGCAGTCTACACAGAAGATATTCCCCTTCATTGTGCTGCTGTCTGTATACCTGCAGTCTACGCAGAAGATATTCCCCTTCATTGTGCTGCTGTCTGTATACCTGCAGTCTACGCAGAAGATATTCCCCTTCATTGTGCTGCTGTCTGTATACCTGCAGTCTACGCAGAATATATTCCCCTTCATTGTGCTGCTGTCTGTATATCTGCAGTCTACGCAGAAGATAGTCCGCTTCATTGTGCTGCTGTCTGTATACCTGCAGTCTACGCAGGAGATATTCCCCTTCATTGTGCTGCTGTCTGTATACCTGCAGTCTATGCAGGAGATGTTCCACTTCATTGTGCTGCTGTCTGTATACCTGCAGACTGCGCAGGAGAAATTCCCCTTCATTGTGCTGCTGTCTGTATACCTGCAGTCTACACAGAAGATATTCCCCTTCATTGTGCTGCTGTCTGCATACCTGCAGTCTACACAGAAGATATTCCTCTTCATTGTGCTGCTGTCTGTATACCTGCAGTTTATGCAGACGATATTCTCCTTCATTGTGCTGCTGTCTGTATACCTGCAGTCTACGCAGAAGATATTCCCCTTCATTGTGCTGCTGTCTGTATACCTGCAGTCTACGCAGAAGATATTCCCCTTCATTGTGCTGCTGTTTGTATACCTGCAGTCTACGCAGAAGATATTCCCCTTCATTGTGCTGCTGTCTGTATACTTGCAGTCTACGCAGAAGATATTCCCCTTCATTGTGCTGCTGTCTGTATACCTGCAGTCTACGCAGAAGATATTCCCCTTCATTGTGCTGCTGTCTGTATATCTGCAGTCTACGCAGAAGATATTGCCCTTCATTGTGCTGCTGTCTGTATGCCTGCAGTCTACGCAGACGATATCCCCCTTCATTGTGTTGCTGTCTTTATACCTGCAGTCTATGCAGAAGATATTCCCCTTCATTGTGCTGCTGTTTGTATACCTGCAGTCTACGGAGAAGATATTCCCCTTCATTGTGCTTCTGTCTGTATACCTGCAGTCTACGCAGAAGATATTCCCCTTCATTGTGCTGCTGTCTGTATACCTGCAGTCTACGCAGAAGATATTCCCCTTCATTGTGCTGCTGTCTGTATACCTGCAGTCTATGCACATGATATTCCCCTTCATTGTGCTGCTGTCTGTATACCTGAAGTCTACGCAAAAGATATTCCCCTTCATTGTGCTGTGTCTGTATACATGCAGTCTATGCACATGATATTCCCCTTCATTGTGCTGCTGTCTGTATATCTGCAGTCTATGCAGAAGATATTCCCCTTCATTGTGCTGCTATCTGTATACCTGCAGTCTACGCAGAAGATATTCCCCTTCATTGTGCTGCTGTCTGTATACCTGCAGTCTACGCAGAAGATATTCCCCTTCATTGTGCTGCTCTCTGTATACCTGCAGTCTACCCAGAAGATATTCCCCTTCATTGTGCTGCTGTCTGTATACCTGCAGTCTACGCAGAAGATATTCTCCTTCATTGTGCTGCTGTCTGTATACCTGCAGTCTACGCAGAAGATATTCCCCTTCATTGTGCTGCTGTCTGTATACCTGCAGTCTACGCAGAAGATATTCCCCTTCATTGTGCTGCTGTCTATATACCTGCAGTTTATGCAGACGATATTCTCCTTCATTGTGCTGCTGTCTGTATACCTGCAGTCTACGCAGAAGATATTCCCCTTCATTGTGCTGCTGTCTGTATACCTGCAGTCTACGCAGAAGATATTCCCCTTCATTGTGCTGCTGTCTGTATACCTGCAGTCTACGCAGAAGATATTCCCCTTCATTGTGCTGCTGTCTGTATACCTGCAGTCTATGCAGAAGATATTCCCCTTCATTGTGCTGCTGACTGTAATCCTGCAGTCTACGCAGAAGATATTCCCCTTCATTGTGCTGCTGTCTGTATATCTGCAGTCTACGCAGAAGATATTGCCCTTCATTGTGCTGCTGTCTGTATACCTGCAGTCTACGCAGATGATATTCCCCTTCATTGTGTTGCTGTCTTTATACCTGCAATCTACGCAGAAGATATTCCCCTTCATTGTGCTGCTGTCTGTATACCTGCAGTCTACGGAGAAGATATTCCCCTTCATTGTGCTGCTGTCTGTATACCTGCAGTCTACGCAGAAGATATTCCCCTTCATTGTGCTGCTGTCTGTATACCTGCAGTCTACGCAGAAGATATTCCCCTTCATTGTGCTGCTGTCTGTATACCTGCAGTTTACGCAGAAGATATTCCCCTTCATTGTGCTGTTGTCTGCATACCTGCAGTCTACACAGAAGATATTCCCCTTCATTGTGCTGCTGTCTGTATACCTGCAGTTTACGCAGAAGATATTCCCTTTCATTGTGCTGTTGTCTGCATACCTGCAGTCTACACAGAAGAGATTTCCCTTCATTGTGCTGCTGTCTGTATACCTGCAGTCTACGCAGAAGATATTCCCATTCATTGTGCTGCTGTCTGTATACCTGCAGTCTGCGCAGATGATATTCCCCTTCATTGTGCTGCTGTCTGTATACCTGCAGTCTACGCAGGAGATATTCCCCTTCATTGTGCTGCTGTCTGTATACCTGCAGTCTACGCAGAAGATATTCCCCTTCATTGTGCTGCTGTCTATATACCTGCAGTTTATGCAGACGATATTCTCCTTCATTGTGCTGCTGTCTGTATACCTGCAGTCTACGCAGAAGATATTCCCCTTCATTGTGCTGCTGTCTGTATACCTGCAGTCTACGCAGAAGATATTCCCCTTCATTGTGCTGCTGTCTGTATACCTGCAGTCTACGCAGAAGATATTCCCCTTCATTGTGCTGCTGTCTGTATACCTGCAGTCTACGCAGAAGATATTCCCCTTCATTGTGCTGCTGTCTGTATACCTGCAGTCTACGAGAAGATATTCCCTTCATTGTGCTGCTGTCTGTATACCTGCAGTCTACGAGAAGATATTCCCTTCATTGTGCTGCTGTCTGTATACCTGCAGTTTACGCAGAAGATATTCCCCTTCATTGTGCTGTTGTCTGCATACCTGCAGTCTACACAGAAGATATTCCCCTTCATTGTGCTGCTGTCTGTATACCTGCAGTTTACGCAGAAGATATTCCCCTTCATTGTGCTGTTGTCTGCATACCTGCAGTCTACACAGAAGATATTCCCCTTCATTGTGCTGCTGTCTGTATACCTGCAGTTTACGCAGAAGATATTCCCCTTCATTGTGCTGTTGTCTGCATACCTGCAGTCTACACAGAAGATGTTCCCCTTCATTGTGCTGCTGTCTGTATACCTGCAGTCTATGCAGAAGATATTCCCCTTCATTGTGCTGCTGTCTGTATACCTGCAGTCTACGCAGAAGATATTCCCCTTCATTGTGCTGCTGTCTGTATACCTGCAGTCTACGCAGAAGATATTCCCCTTCATTGTGCTGCTGTCTGTATACCTGCAGTCTACGCAGAAGATATTCCCCTTCATTGTGCTGCTGTCTGTATACCTGCAGTCTACGCAGAAGATATTCCCCTTCATTGTGCTGCTGTCTGTATACCTGCAGTCTACGCAGAAGATATTCCCCTTCATTGTGCTGCTGTCTGTATACCTGCAGTTTACGCAGAAGATATTCCCCTTCATTGTGCTGTTGTCTGCATACCTGCAGTCTACACAGAAGAGATTCCCCTTCATTGTGCTGCTGTCTGTATACCTGCAGTCTACGCAGAAGATATTCCCATTCATTGTGCTGCTGTCTGTATACCTGCAGTCTGCGCAGATGATATTCCCCTTCATTGTGCTGCTGTCTGTATACCTGCAGTCTACGCAGGAGATATTCCCCTTCATTGTGCTGCTGTCTGTATACCTGCAGTCTACGCAGAAGATATTCTGCTTCATTGTGCTGCTGTCTGTATACCTGCAGTCTACGCTTGAGATATTCCCCTTCATTGTGCTGCTGTCTGTATACCTGCAGTCTACGCAGGAGAAATTCCCCTTCATTGTGCTGTTGTCTGTATACCTGCAGTCTACCCAGAAGATATTCCCCTTCATTGTGCTGCTGTCTATATATCTGCCGTCTATGCAGAAGATATTCCCCTTCATTGTGCTGCTGTCTGCATACCTGCAGTCTACACAGAAGATATTCCCCTTCATTGTGCTGCTGTCTGTATACCTTCAGTCTACGCAGAAGATATTCCCCTTCATTGTGCTGCTGTCTGTATACCTGCAGTTTATGCAGACGATATTCTCCTTCATTGTGCTGCTGTCTGTATACCTGCAGTCTATGCAGAAGATATTCCCCTTCATTGTGCTGCTGTCTGTATACCTGCAGTCTATGCAGAAGATATTCCCCTTCATTGTGCTGCTGTCTGTATACCTGCAGTCTACGCAGAAGATATTCCCCTTCATTGTGCTGCTGACTGTATACCTGCAGTCTACGCAGAAGATATTCCCCTTCATTGTGCTGCTGTCTGTATACCTGCAGTCTACGCAGAAGATATTCCCCTTCATTGTGCTGCTGACTGTGTACCTGCAGTCTACGCAGAAGATATTCCCCTTCATTGTGCTGCTGTCTGTATACCTGCAGTCTACGCAGAAGATATTGCCCTTCATTGTGCTGCTGTCTGTATGCCTGCAGTCTACGCAGAAGATATTCCCCTTCATTGTGTTGCTGTCTTTATACCTGCAGTCTACGCAGAAGATATTCCCCTTCATTGTACTGCTTTCTTTATACCTGCAGTCTACGCAGAAGATATTCCCCTTCATTGTGCTGCTGTCTGTATACCTGCAGTCTACGCAGAAGATATTCCCCTTCATTGTGCTGCTGTCTGTATACCTGCAGTCTACGCAGAAGATATTCCCCTTCATTGTGCTGCTGTCTGTATACCTGCAGTCTACGCAAAAGATATTTCCCTTCACTGTGCTGCTGTTTGTATACCTGCAGTCTACGCAGAAGATATTCCCCTTTATTGTGCTGCTGTCTGTAGACCTGCAGTCTACGCAGAAGATATTCCCCTTCCTTGAGCTGCTGTCTGTATACCTGCAGTCTACGCAGAAGATATTTCCCTTCATTGTGCTGCTGTCTGTATACCTGCAGTTTACGCAGAAGATATTCCCCTTCATTGTGCTGCTGTCTGCATATCTGCAGTCTACACAGAAGATATTCCCCTTCATTGTGCTGCTGTCTGTATACCTGCAGTCTACGCAGAAGATATGCCCCTTCATTGTGCTGCTGTCTGTATACCTGCAGTCTATGCAGAAGATATTCCACTTCATTGTGCTGCTGTCTGTATACCTGCAGTCTACGCAGCAGATATTCCCCTTCATTGTGCTGCTGTCTGTATACCTGCAGTCTACGCAGGAGAAATTCCCCTTCATTGTGCTGCTGTCTGTACACCTGCAGTCTACGCAGAAGATATTCCCCTTCATTGTGCTGCTGTCTGTATACCTGCAGTCTACACAGGAGAGATTCCCCTTTA